>NW_027475251.1:120000-126693 GCF_051020985.1 Nomia melanderi | reverse complement strand
ACAGACAGACAGACAGACAGAGAGAGAAAGGAAAGCACACGAGTTCACAAAGACTCTCTCTTCTCTTGCTCCTCTTATGCGTTGCGTATGCACGCCGCTGCTGCTGCTGCTGCTGCTGGCTGCTCCTCTTCCTCTCTTTCGGAGGCTGCTACCTTGTTATACTAGTTTAGGTAGCGGTGTCTTCGGAGGAAGGAAACATAGAGGAGTTTGTTAGCGGTAGCGGTGGTTAGCAGCGGCGTGTTATACGCGCGCATAAAATATAGAGGAGTATTATAGAGAAGAGAGAAGAACTCGTGTGTTGTTGGAAATAGAAGAAAAAAGAAAAAAAAATTTTTTTTCTTTTTTTCTTCTATTTCCAATTTTTTTTTCGCGCCGCGCGAAAGCAACACGCCGCTGGCACTTAGAAAAAAAAAAAAAAAAGAACGCGCGCGCGCGCGTGGACGGATTTGGAGTTGGAACTTGGCGCGAAAATGCGAAAAGTCGGCGCGGCGAAGCAACATGCCGCTGGAACTTAGAAATCGGCGCGGCGAAGCAACATGCCGCTGGAACTTGTAAATCGGCGCGCGCAGGCAACATGCCGCTGGGACTTGGAGAAACGAGCGATAGAGAGAGGAAAAACTTTTCTTCTCTTTCGCGTTCGTTTCTCCATTTTTTTTTCGCTCCGATGAAAAGCAATACGCCGCTGGAACTTTGAAATCGGCGCGCTCGAGCGAAACTTGGAGGAACGAACGATAGAGAGGAAGAAAATTTTCTTCTCTTTCGTTCGTTTCTCCATTTTTTTTTCGCTCCGATGAAAAGCAATACGCCGCTGGAACTTTGAAATCGGCGCGCTCGAGCGAAACTTGGAGGAACGAACGACAGAGAGGAAAAAATTTTTCTCCTCTTTCGTTCGTTTCTCCGTTTTTTTTCGCTCAGTTGAAAAGCAATACGCCGCTGGAACTTTGAAAAATAACGAGATAAAAAAAATTTTTGTACATTTTTTCATCGTTATTCGTACACGACTTAAGCGTTGGAAAATTTTTAAACCGAATTTTGAAAAATTTTATTCCTGACCGTTGGGACTTGGAAAAATTTCGAGTCAGCCGGTTTGGCCGGTTGGACTTACCGCGAGACGGAGAAAAGTAGATTCGGTCGATCTGTTTTTCGCAGTTTTTGTGAAAAAAAAATTTTGGTCAATTTTTTCAACGTTAAAAACGTGTTCGGGCTGCCTTTTTATCCATGGATTAAGCGCCGAAAAAATTTTAAAACGCATAATAAAAAAGTTTATTCTTGACCGCAGGGACTTAGAAAAATTTCGGGTCGCCCCGTTCGACCTGCTGGCATTACCGCGCGGCCTGGACAGCCCGCTTCGACCGATACATTTTTTTCATTTTCAGAGAAAAAAAAATTTTTGTCAATTTTTTCAACCTTAAAAACGTTAATAAACTGCACTCTTATGCACGGATTAAGCATTGAAAAATTTTTAAAACATGTAATAAAAAAGTTTATTCTTGACCGTTCGGACTTAGAAAAATTTCGAGTACCCCGGATCGCCTGCTGGAATTACCGCACGGCCTGGACAGCCCGCATCGACCGATACATTTTTTCCATTTTCAGTGAAAAAAAAATTTTTGTCAATTTTCTCAACGTTAAAAACGTTAATAAACTGCGTTTTTATGAGTGGATTAAACATTGAAAAAATTTTGAAATATGTGATGAAAAAGTTTACTCTTGACCGTTCGGACTTAGAAAAATTTCGAGTACCTCGGATCGCCGGCTGGAATTACCGCACGGCCTGGACAGCTCGCATCGACCGATACATTTTTTCCATTTTCAGTGAAAAAAAAATTTTTGTCAATTTTCTCAACGTTAAAAACGTTAATAAACTGCGTTTTTATGCGTGGATTAAACATTAAAAAAATTTTGAAATATGTGATGAAAAAGTTTACTCTTGACCGTTCGGACTTAGAAAAATTTCGAGTACCTCGGATCGCCTGCTGGAATTACCGCACGGCCTGGACAGCCCGCATCGACCGATACATTTTTTCCATTTTCAGTGAAAAAAAAATTTTTGTCAATTTTCTCAACGTTAAAAACGTTAATAAACTGCGTTTTTATGCGTGGATTAAACATTAAAAAAATTTTGAAATATGTGATGAAAAAGTTTACTCTTGACCGTCGGGACTTAGAAAAATTTCGAGTACCCCGGATCGCCTGCTGGAATTACCGCACGGCCTGGATAGCCCGCATCGACCGATACATTTTTTCCATTTTCAGTGAAAAAAAAATTTTTGTCAATTTTCTCAACGTTAAAAACTGCGATAAACTGCGTTTTTATGCGTAGATTAAACATTGAAAAAATTTTGAAATATGCGATGAAAAAGTTTACTCTTGACCGTCGGGACTTAGAAAAATTTCGAGTACCCCGGATCGCCTGCTGGCATTACCGCACGGGCTGGACACCTCGCTCCGACGAATCGGTTTTTTCCATTTTTTTTGAAAAATAAATTTTTGTAATTTTTTTTAATGTCAAAAACGTTAATAAACGTCATGTTTACGCATGGATTAAACATTGAAATAATTTTAAAACACTTATTAAAAAAGTTGGTGTCGACCGTGGGACTTAGAAAAATTTCGGGAAGTCCGATTCGCCTGCTGGAATTACCGCACGGGCAGGACACCTCGCTCCGACGAATCGGTTTTTTCCATTTTTTTTGAAAAATAAATTTTTGTAATTTTTTTTAACGTTGAAAACGTTAATAAACATCATGTTTACGCATGGATTAAACATTGAAATAATTTTAAAACGCTTATTAAAAAAGTTGGTGTCGACCGTGGGACTTAGAAAAATTTCGGGAAGTCCGATTCGCCTGCTGGAATTACCGCACGGGCTGGACACCTCGCTCCGACGAATCGGTTTTTTCCATTTTTTTTGAAAAATAAATTTTTGTAATTTTTTTTAATGTCAAAAACGTTAATAAACGTCATGTTTACGCATGGATTAAACATTGAAATAATTTTAAAACACTTATTAAAAAAGTTGGTGTCGACCGTGGGACTTAGAAAAATTTCGGGAAGTCCGATTCGCCTGCTGGAATTACCGCACGGGCTGGACACCTCGCTCCGCCGAATCGGTATTTTCCATTTTTCTTGAAAAATAAATTTTTGTAATTTTTTTTAACGTTGAAAACGTTAATAAACATCATGTTTACGCATGGATTAAACATTGAAATAATTTTAAAACGCTTATTAAAAAAGTTGGTGTCGACCGTGGGACTTAGAAAAATTTCGGGAAGTCCGATTCGCCTGCTGGAATTACCGCACGGGCAGGACACCTCGCTCCGACGAATCGGTTTTTTCCATTTTTTCCGAAAAATAAATTTTTGTAATTTTTTTTAATGTTAAAAACGTTAATAAACTTCATGTTTACGCATGGATTAAACATTGAAATAATTTTAAAACACTTATTAAAAAAGTTGGTGTCGACCGTGGGACTTAGAAAAATTTCGGGAAGTCCGATTCGCCTGCTGGAATTACCGCACGGGCTGGACACCTCGCTCCGCCGAATCGGTTTTTTCCTTTTTTTCCGAAAAATAAATTTTTGTAATTTTTTTTAATGTTAAAAACGTTAATAAACTTCATGTTTACGCATGGATTAAACATTGAAATAATTTTAAAACACTTATTAAAAAAGTTGGTGTCGACCGTGGGACTTAGAAAAATTTCGGGAAGTCCGATTCGCCTGCTGGAATTACCGCACGGGCTGGACACCTCGCTCCGCCGAATCGGTATTTTCCATTTTTCTTGAAAAATAAATTTTTGTAATTTTTTTTAACGTTGAAAACGTTAATAAACATCATGTTTACGCATGGATTAAACATTGAAATAATTTTAAAACGCTTATTAAAAAAGTTGGTGTCGACCGTGGGACTTAGAAAAATTTCGGGAAGTCCGATTCGCCTGCTGGAATTACCGCACGGGCAGGACACCTCGCTCCGACGAATCGGTTTTTTCCATTTTTTCCGAAAAATAAATTTTTGTAATTTTTTTTAATGTTAAAAACGTTAATAAACTTCATGTTTACGCATGGATTAAACATTGAAATAATTTTAAAACACTTATTAAAAAAGTTGGTGTCGACCGTGGGACTTAGAAAAATTTCGGGAAGTCCGATTCGCCTGCTGGAATTACCGCACGGGCTGGACACCTCGCTCCGCCGAATCGGTTTTTTCCTTTTTTTCCGAAAAATAAATTTTTGTAATTTTTTTTAATGTTAAAAACGTTAATAAACTTCATGTTTACGCATGGATTAAACATTGAAATAATTTTAAAACGCTTATTAAAAAAGTTGGTGTCGACCGTGGGACTTAGAAAAATTTCGGGAAGTCCGATTCGCCTGCTGGAATTACCGCACGGGCAGGACACCTCGCTCCGACGAATCGGTTTTTTCCATTTTTTCCGAAAAATAAATTTTTGTAATTTTTTTTAATGTTAAAAACGTTAATAAACTTCATGTTTACGCATGGATTAAACATTGAAATAATTTTAAAACACTTATTAAAAAAGTTGGTGTCGACCGTGGGACTTAGAAAAATTTCGGGAAGTCCGATTCGCCTGCTGGAATTACCGCACGGGCTGGACACCTCGCTCCGCCGAATCGGTTTTTTCCTTTTTTTCCGAAAAATAAATTTTTGTAATTTTTTTTAATGTTAAAAACGTTAATAAACTTCATGTTTACGCATGGATTAAACATTGAAATAATTTTAAAACGCTTATTAAAAAAGTTGGTGTCGACCGTGGGACTTAGAAAAATTTCGGGAAGTCCGATTCGCCTGCTGGAATTACCGCACGGGCAGGACACCTCGCTCCGACGAATCGGTTTTTTCCATTTTTTCCGAAAAATAAATTTTTGTAATTTTTTTTAATGTTAAAAACGTTAATAAACTTCATGTTTACGCATGGATTAAACATTGAAATAATTTTAAAACGCTTATTAAAAAAGTTGGTGTCGACCGTGGGACTTAGAAAAATTTCGGGAAGTCCGATTCGCCTGCTGGAATTACCGCACGGGCTGGACACCTCGCTCCGCCGAATCGGTTTTTTCCTTTTTTTCCGAAAAATAAATTTTTGTAATTTTTTTTAATGTTAAAAACGTTAATAAACTTCATGTTTACGCATGGATTAAACATTGAAATAATTTTAAAACGCTTATTAAAAAAGTTGGTGTCGACCGTGGGACTTAGAAAAATTTCGGGAAGTCCGATTCGCCTGCTGGAATTACCGCACGGGCAGGACACCTCGCTCCGACGAATCGGTTTTTTCCATTTTTTTTGAAAAATAAATTTTTGTAATTTTTTTTAATGTTAAAAACGTTAATAAACTTCATGTTTACGCATGGATTAAACATTGAAATAATTTTAAAACGCTTATTAAAAAAGTTTACTCTTGACCGTGGGGACTTAGAAAAATTCCGGCTTGCACGGATTCGACCACTCTGTTTTTCGGAGTTTCTGAGAAAAATAAATTTTTGTAATTTTTTTCATTATGATTTCTGAGTTCTCCCAGTAGTTTAATGTAAGGATTAAGCATTTAAAAATTTTTAAATCGAATATTAAAAAAGTTTACTCTTGCAATTTTTGGAAAAAAAAAATTCTAAAAAATTTTTCTTTCGGTGGAAACTAACGTTTAATATGTACAATAACGATTTATCGAATAAAAATCGTATGTTAATATATGTTCGAATCGACCATAGTTTCAGCGGCTAAGTACCAGCAGCCCGGCCGGTTGGTCTGTACGCGCGGCAGTTTACCACCATAAGCGCCCGTGCTGAGCGGCCGGCGCCGCGGTCGTCGCGGCCGCCCGTTTGGTTACTATAAGAGAGCACGTCGGTTCGAGCGGACCGGTCGGCGCAGCGGCGGGCGAGCGGCTATTCTACGATCTCGGTCGAGAAGCAGTCGTTCAGCTCCTCGAGGTCCATTCCTCGACTGTTCTGTACCGCGTTCCGTTGCGAATTTTTCTCTACACAGCATGACCACGGGTCGGTGTCTCAGACCGAATGGCCCTTATGTGGTAAGCCCAGAATGTTGGGTTGGATACAACGTATATTCGTTATACTTGTACGACTCTCACATCAACTCTCAGAAACCCAAAAGGGGTTTTCTATCCGAGCGAAAATATATTTTTCGTATACAAAAATTTAATGGCAAAGACCAAACGAAATACTACACACAAAAAGGGGCGACGAACAAAAATTGTTCGAATGAAATATAATATATACATATAAAATTGAGGTGTCCTAAGAGAGAAATACATAAACTAAGAGGTATATATTATAAGAAATATATATTATTTCTGGGCAAAGAAGAGAGAACGAAAAGAAGAGTATGATCTTTAACGCGAGGGCCTCGACATGGGTACGCCTAGCATGGTTCGCGCTTTCTCGATATGTCCAGCATGTTAACGTACGCGGTCTTCGGACTTCGTGCGTTATGTCCGTGCTTACACGATGGAGAGCGCTCGAGCATACGTGCTTACAAACCTGAAAGTCGATGTGACATCCGAGATTCTTTTTCTTCTAAAAAGATCTCGGAGAGATACACGGGAGAGTTTGAAATTTTTGGAGGTCCTCCTGATGTATATGCGCGGATATACCCATGTGGTAATTCGTGCGGAGTTGGTAATCTAATAGTGGAGCGAAATTTACCAACTCGAAAG
>NW_027475251.1:110000-117500 GCF_051020985.1 Nomia melanderi | reverse complement strand
CCACGATTTCCGTGCGTCTTACATCTTTCGACGATGGGACGATCCACGCGAAGAGTTGTTTCGTGCTCGCGCGAGGTGCGATAGCGTCGATTCGCTTTTCTGTACGGGGAGAAATAGAACGATGAGTTGACTTATCGGGTCTTCGTTGGAATTACCGTCGCTGGCATTGTAAACTCCAGATGACCTTGTGATTCCTTCGTCGGGCACTGGTAAAGGGTGGCGATGATTCGTTCTATAATAGAAATACCCGTCGTAGCGATTCGGCCGAGACACCCGCCACGAAACACTCTCTCGTCGTGGAATCCCCGCGTCGGAGAGTAAAACGCGCGAAGGCTTACTATGAGAGAAGAAATAGTATATGCCGGTGGTTCGCGTGTGTAGGCTCTATACGAAATTGCGATTCAAGAGAGTAGGAAAAGACGCGATGAACCACGATTTCCGTGCGTCTTACGTCTCTCGACGATGGGACGATCCACGCGAAGAGTTGTTACGTGCTCGCGCGAGGTGCGATAGCGTCGATTCGCTTTTCTGTACGGGGAGAAATAGAACGATGAGCTGACTTATCGGGTCTTCGTTGGAATTACCGTCGCTGGCATTGTAAACTCCAGATGACCTTGTGATTCCTTCGTCGGGCACTGGTAAAGGGTGGCGATGATTCGTTCTATAATAGAAATACCCGTCGTAGCGTTTCGGCCTAGTCACCCGCCACGAAACACTCTCTCGTCGTGGAATCCCCGCGTCGGAGAGTAAAACGCCGAAGGCTTACTTATGAAACTTACGTCTCTCGACGATGGGACGATCCACGCGAAGAGTTGTTACGTGCACGCGTATGGTGCGATTGCGTCGATTCGCTTTTCTGTACGGGGAGCAATAGAACGTTGAGTTGACTTATCGGGTCTTCGTTGGAATTACCGTCGCTGGCATTGTAAACTCCAGATGACCTTGTGATTCCTTCGTCGGGCACTGGTAAAGGGTGGCGATGATGCGTTCTATAATAGAAATACCCGTCGTAGCGTTTCTTCCGAGTCAACCCGCTCACGAAACACTCTCTCGTCGTGGAATCCCCGCGTCGGAGAGTAAAACGCGAATTCATAGTATGGAAACTTACGTCTCTCGACGATGGGACGATCCACGCGAAGAGTTGTTACGTGCACGCGTATGGTGCGATTGCGTCGATTCGCTTTTCTGTACGGGGAGTAATAGAACGTTGAGTTGACTTATCGGGTCTTCGTTGGAATTACCGTCGCTGGCATTGTAAACTCCAGATGACCTTGTGATTCCTTCGTCGGGCACTGGTAAAGGGTGGCGATGATGCGTTCTATAATAGAAATACCCGTCGTAGCGTTTCTTCCGAGTCAACCCGCTCACGAAACTCTCTCTCGTCGTGGAATCCCCGCGTCGGAGAGTAAAACGCGAATTCATACTATGAAAACTTACGTCTCTCGACGATGGGACGATCCACGCGAAGAGTTGTTTACGTGCACGCGTATGGTGCGATTGCGTCGATTCGCTTTTCTGTACGGGGAGAAATAGAACGTTGAGTTGACTTATCGGGTCTTCGTTGGAATTACCGTCGCTGGCATTGTAAACTCCAGATGACCTTGTGATTCCTTCGTCGGGCACTGGTAAAGGGTGGCGATGATGCGTTCTATAATAGAAATACCCGTCGTAGCGTTTCTTCGGAGTCAACCCGCTCACGAAACTCTCTCTCGTCGTGGAATCCCCGCGTCGGAGAGTAAAACGCGAATTCATACTATGAAAACTTACGTCTCTCGACGATGGGACGATCCACGCGAAGAGTTGTTTACGTGTACGCGTATGGTGCGATTGCGTCGATTCGCTTTTCTGTACGGGGAGAAATAGAACGTTGAGTTGACTTATCGGGTCTTCGTTGGAATTACCGTCGCTGGCATTGTAAACTCCAGATGACCTTGTGATTCCTTCGTCGGGCACTGGTAAAGGGTGGCGATGATGCGTTCTATAATAGAAATACCCGTCGTAGCGTTTCTTCCGAGTCAACCCGCTCACGAAACTCTCTCTCTCGTCGTGGAATCCCCGCGTCGGAGAGTAAAACGCCGAAGGCTTACTATGAAACTTACGTCTCTCGACGATGGGACGATCCACGCGAAGAGTTGTTACGTGCACGCGTATGGTGCGATTGCGTCGATTCGCTTTTCTGTACGGGGAGTAATAGAACGTTGAGTTGACTTATCGGGTCTTCGTTGGAATTACCGTCGCTGGCATTGTAAACTCCAGATGACCTTGTGATTCCTTCGTCGGGCACTGGTAAAGGGTGGCGATGATGCGTTCTATAATAGAAATACCCGTCGTAGCGTTTCTTCCGAGTCAACCCGCTCACGAAACTCTCTCTCGTCGTGGAATCCCCGCGTCGGAGAGTAAAACGCGAATTCATACTATGAAAACTTACGTCTCTCGACGATGGGACGATCCACGCGAAGAGTTGTTTACGTGCACGCGTATGGTGCGATTGCGTCGATTCGCTTTTCTGTACGGGGAGAAATAGAACGTTGAGTTGACTTATCGGGTCTTCGTTGGAATTACCGTCGCTGGCATTGTAAACTCCAGATGACCTTGTGATTCCTTCGTCGGGCACTGGTAAAGGGTGGCGATGATGCGTTCTATAATAGAAATACCCGTCGTAGCGTTTCTTCCGAGTCAACCCGCTCACGAAACTCTCTCTCGTCGTGGAATCCCCGCGTCGGAGAGTAAAACGCGAATTCATACTATGAAAACTTACGTCTCTCGACGATGGGACGATCCACGCGAAGAGTTGTTTACGTGCACGCGTATGGTGCGATTGCGTCGATTCGCTTTTCTGTACGGGGAGAAATAGAACGTTGAGTTGACTTATCGGGTCTTCGTTGGAATTACCGTCGCTGGCATTGTAAACTCCAGATGACCTTGTGATTCCTTCGTCGGGCACTGGTAAAGGGTGGCGATGATGCGTTCTATAATAGAAATACCCGTCGTAGCGTTTCTTCCGAGTCAACCCGCTCACGAAACTCTCTCTCGTCGTGGAATCCCCGCGTCGGAGGGTAAAACGCGATATATAATAGTATATGCCAGTGGTTCGCGCGCGTCGTCTCTGAGATACGCGGTCGACAGAGTTCCGAAAACACGTGATGTGCCACGATTTCCGTGCGTCTTACATCTTTCGACGATGGGACGATCCACGCGAAGAGAACGTTCGTGCTTGCGTGAGGTGCAACAGCGTCGATTCGCTTTTCTGTACGGGGAGAAATAGAACGTTGAGTTGACTTATCGGGTCTTCGTTGGAATTACCGTCGCTGGCATTGTAAACTCCAGATGACCTTGTGATTCCTTCGTCGGGCACTGGTAAAGGGTGGCGATGATTCGTTCTATAATAGTAATACCCGTCGTAGCGTTTCGACCGATGTCACCCGCCACGAATGTCTCTCTCGACGTGGAAACCCCGCGCCGAAGAGTAAACGCGAAGGCTTACCATACGAAAGAAAACGGTATTATACGCCTGTGGTATGTGCGTCTCGGCTCTGTGATACGCGATCGGCAGAGTTACAAAAAAACGTTGATGGGCCACGATTTCCGTGCGTCTTACATCTTTCGACGATGGGACGATCCACGCGAAGAGTAGTTACGTGCTCGCGCGAGGTGCGATAGCGTCGATTCGCTTTTCTGTACGGGGAGAAATAGAACGATGAGTTGACTTATCGGGTCTTCGTTGGAATTACCGTCGCTGGCATTGTAAACTCCAGATGACCTTGTGATTCCTTCGTCGGGCACTGGTAAAGGGTGGCGATGATTCGTTCTATAATAGAAATACCCGTCGTAGCGATTCGGCCGAGACACCCGCCACGAAACTCTCTCTCGTCGTGGAATCCCCATGTCGGAGAGTAAAACGCGAAGGCTAACTATATAAGAAACATATAGTATTATTTATGCCTGTGGTTCTCCGTTTGTCCTACTCTCAGATACGCGACTCGGAGAGTTACGAATAATCGTGATGGACCACGATTTCTGTACGTCTTACATCTTTCGACGATGGGACGATCCACGCGAAGAGATCATTCCTGCTTGCGTGAGGTGCGATAGCGCCGATTCGCTTTTCTGTACGGGGAGAAATAGAACGATGAGTTGACTTATCGGGTCTTCGTTGGAATTACCGTCGCTGGCATTGTAAACTCCAGATGACCTTGTGATTCCTTCGTCGGGCACTGGTAAAGGGTGGCGATGATTCGTTCTATAATAGAAATACCCGTCGTAGCGATTCGGCCGTGTCACCCGCCACGAAAATCTCTCTCGTCGTGGAATCCCCGCGTCGTAGAGTAAACGCGAAGGCTTGCTATAGAAGACTATAGTTTATACGCCTGTGGTTCACCGGTTGCCTGCTCTCCGGGGTACGCGATCGCGCAGGAGTTACGGAAGAACTTGATGGGCCACGATCTCCAAGCGGCTATATCTTTCGACGATGGGACGATTCACGCGAAGAGAACGTTCGTGCATGCGTGAGGTGCGATAGCGTTGATTCGCTTGTCTGTACGGGGAGAAATAGAACGATGAGTTGACTTATCGGGTCTTCGTTGGAATTACCGTCGCTGGCATTGTAAACTCCAGATGACCTTGTGATTCCTTCGTCGGGCACTGGTAAAGGGTGGCGATGATTCGTTCTATAATAGAAATACCCGTCGTAGCGTTTCGACCGATGTCACCCGCCACGAAATTCTCTCTCGTCGTGGAATCCCCGCGTCGGAGAGTAACCGCCGAAGGCTTGCTATAGAAGACTATAGTTTATACGCCTGTGGTTCACCGGTTGCCGGCTCTCCGGGGCACGCGATCGCGCGAAGGTTACGGAGGGACGTGAAGCGCCCGAGCAATGAAACGTCCGCAGGAGGAAACGAGCAACCGCCGAACATTGTTTCGCGACGTTTCCATAATGTATTGTCGTTTCGCTCGCATCCCGCTTCTTTCCCCTAGTTTCCTCGACGCGTAGTTTCGCAGCCTTAGTGGACGAATCATTCTCGATTCGAGGAAAGATATGCAGTGGGGCGTGCAATGAGCCCGCCAGAGACCACGATCTCCAATGCGTCTTTACATCTTTCGACGATGGGATGATCCACGCGAAGAGAACGTTCGTGCTTGCGCGAGGTGCGTTAGCGTCGATTCGCTTTTCTGTACGGGGAGAAATAGAACGATGAGTTGACTTATCGGGTCTTCGTTGGAATTACCGTCGCTGGCATTGTAAACTCCAGATGACCTTGTGATTCCTTCGTCGGGCACTGGTAAAGGGTGGCGATGATTCGTTCTATAATAGAAATACCCGTCGTAGCGATTCGGCCGAGTCACCCGCCACGAAACTGTCTCTCTTTCGTCGTGGAAACCCCGCGTCGGAGAGTAAAACGCGCGAAGGCTGTGACTGTAACATATATATATACAGTATACAATGCCTGTGGTTTTTGCGCGTGTCGGCTCTTCGGTATACGCGATCGGCCAGAGTTACGGAGGGACGGTGAAGCGCACGAGAAATTGAAACGGCCGCACGATTGGAACCGAGCAACCGTCGAACATTGTTTCGCGACGTTTCCATAATGCGTTTTCGTTTCGCTCGCATACCGCTTCTTTTCCCCTAGTCTCTGAGACGCGTTTTCGAGCCGTTCTTCTACTATCGATTCTCGTAGAGAGAAGGGACCGGGTAGTCTGGAAGTGGAACCCGCATCTTGCGTGTACCGTACACGGAATTGAGAGGACCGGCCGTGAAGCTCGTTTTAAAGCCGTGCGTCTGACACCCAACTCTTGCGCGCCAATTTCGCGGCAAGAGATAATATGGGACGAATGACCGGCAAAGAGCCAGCTGTGAAGTCTGTTTTTTTAATCGAATCCGTGGACGTGTGTATGCCGTAGCGTCGCTCGTCGTGTTCGTTCATGGTCGTTCCGAGAGAAAGAACGAAAGCGGTAACGAAGGGACCGGCCGTGAAGCTCGTTTTAAAGCCGCGCGTCTGACACCCAACTCTTGCGCGCCAATTTCGCGGCAAGAGATAACATGGGACGAATGACCGGCAAAGAGCCAGCTGTGAAGTCTTTTTTCATTATTTGCTTTCAATCGATCGATCGGTACGATTCGTGCAACGTTTCGCGCGATGCGACGCGAAAACATGCGCGCAACAATAGATGCGTCTGATCGGAAGAACGCGAGGGTCGACTGCACGCGATGGATTCAGTATCGGGTAGGATACAAAATATATCCCCGTCGTTTCCACGCGTGCGAGTCTTCTGCGTCTTTCGCGGGTTTTTGAATGCACTATACGCCCGGAACGTCGAGAAATATATACATATTACTTGAACGTTTTTCGTCTCGAAAGGCTTCGGTGTCGTCTCCAAGGCGACGCCTGAATCTCCTTCGCGCGCTGGTCGGAGATTCAGGTATCAACTTTTATCTTCTCTTTGAAAGAAGAGAGATATTAGGTCGAACAAATGAGAATAAAATTATATATGTGAAATATAAAATTTATACGATTACCCTGAACGGTGGATCACTTGGCTCGTGGGTCGATGAAGAACGCAGCTAATTGCGCGTCAACGTGTGAACTGCAGGACACATGAACATCGACATTTCGAACGCACATTGCGGTCCACGGATACAATTCCTGGACCACGCCTGGCTGAGGGTCGTTTACGTACCATACACTGCTTGCGTAGCTCTGTCAAATCCCCGCCGTCGTTCACCTCTTCGGATCGAACGTTTTTTTACCGAAGGGCGCAAAGAACGTTTCTGAGTCGGGTTAAGAGAAGGATGCTACGTACGAGCGAACGATGGGTGTCTCGTCGGCGTTTGTCGCGGACACGCGAAAATTCTGTGAATTTCACGGACAGTGTACGTTCTAGTTGTTGCAAAACGATCGGAATCGTTTGTATGGACTCGCGTGAGTGTTCGCGGCGTCGTGCGTCGTTCAATTACGACCGCCCGCGGATACCGCTCCACTGCGATATGGATCTGAGCGACAACTTTTTCGGCTGTTCGTGAGATGAACGGTTTCGTGTGTTTAGAAAAATTTTTTTTCCCGCGCTCCCGACGTCACCTGAAATGATGCGTCAGAGGTGAAAGAAAATATTAAGAAGTCGAGAGAGAGAGAGACTACACACGTTTTATTCATATTTTGTATACCGTGCGTGAGACGGATGTGCACGACACGTCGTATGTCGGTATATTACCGACTGGCCCCAGGGAGATTGTTTTCTTCCTCTCTTACGAATGAGATGTACGTTTCGGAGGATCGTCGTTACCGAAACACACGGCAAAACGAGACTTCTCGCAGCAGAACCTTTATACACAATACACATCGACTCTTTTTACCCCGAGAGAGAGAGAAAAGGTGTATTTCTTTTTTTTATTTTTCGAATTCGACGCACGAACGCTTTGACGACTGGAGAAAAACACGGTGTGTGTTAAAATCGTGCGGGACGAGCATGCGTATTCGTAACGGGTCGAATAGTTCTTATTCCCCG
>NW_027475251.1:100000-102500 GCF_051020985.1 Nomia melanderi | reverse complement strand
TCAGTGAAAAAAAAATTTTTGTCAATTTTCTCAACGTTAAAAACTGCGATAAACTGCGTTTTTATGCGTAGATTAAACATTGAAAAAATTTTGAAATATGCGATGAAAAAGTTTACTCTTGACCGTCGGGACTTAGAAAAATTTCGAGTACCCCGGATCGCCTGCTGGCATTACCGCACGGGCTGGACACCTCGCTCCGACGAATCGGTTTTTTCCATTTTTTTTGAAAAATAAATTTTTGTAATTTTTTTTAATGTCAAAAACGTTAATAAACGTCATGTTTACGCATGGATTAAACATTGAAATAATTTTAAAACACTTATTAAAAAAGTTGGTGTCGACCGTGGGACTTAGAAAAATTTCGGGAAGTCCGATTCGCCTGCTGGAATTACCGCACGGGCAGGACACCTCGCTCCGACGAATCGGTTTTTTCCATTTTTTTTGAAAAATAAATTTTTGTAATTTTTTTTAACGTTGAAAACGTTAATAAACATCATGTTTACGCATGGATTAAACATTGAAATAATTTTAAAACGCTTATTAAAAAAGTTGGTGTCGACCGTGGGACTTAGAAAAATTTCGGGAAGTCCGATTCGCCTGCTGGAATTACCGCACGGGCTGGACACCTCGCTCCGACGAATCGGTTTTTTCCATTTTTTTTGAAAAATAAATTTTTGTAATTTTTTTTAATGTCAAAAACGTTAATAAACGTCATGTTTACGCATGGATTAAACATTGAAATAATTTTAAAACACTTATTAAAAAAGTTGGTGTCGACCGTGGGACTTAGAAAAATTTCGGGAAGTCCGATTCGCCTGCTGGAATTACCGCACGGGCTGGACACCTCGCTCCGCCGAATCGGTATTTTCCATTTTTCTTGAAAAATAAATTTTTGTAATTTTTTTTAACGTTGAAAACGTTAATAAACATCATGTTTACGCATGGATTAAACATTGAAATAATTTTAAAACGCTTATTAAAAAAGTTGGTGTCGACCGTGGGACTTAGAAAAATTTCGGGAAGTCCGATTCGCCTGCTGGAATTACCGCACGGGCAGGACACCTCGCTCCGACGAATCGGTTTTTTCCATTTTTTCCGAAAAATAAATTTTTGTAATTTTTTTTAATGTTAAAAACGTTAATAAACTTCATGTTTACGCATGGATTAAACATTGAAATAATTTTAAAACACTTATTAAAAAAGTTGGTGTCGACCGTGGGACTTAGAAAAATTTCGGGAAGTCCGATTCGCCTGCTGGAATTACCGCACGGGCTGGACACCTCGCTCCGCCGAATCGGTTTTTTCCTTTTTTTCCGAAAAATAAATTTTTGTAATTTTTTTTAATGTTAAAAACGTTAATAAACTTCATGTTTACGCATGGATTAAACATTGAAATAATTTTAAAACGCTTATTAAAAAAGTTGGTGTCGACCGTGGGACTTAGAAAAATTTCGGGAAGTCCGATTCGCCTGCTGGAATTACCGCACGGGCAGGACACCTCGCTCCGACGAATCGGTTTTTTCCATTTTTTCCGAAAAATAAATTTTTGTAATTTTTTTTAATGTTAAAAACGTTAATAAACTTCATGTTTACGCATGGATTAAACATTGAAATAATTTTAAAACACTTATTAAAAAAGTTGGTGTCGACCGTGGGACTTAGAAAAATTTCGGGAAGTCCGATTCGCCTGCTGGAATTACCGCACGGGCTGGACACCTCGCTCCGCCGAATCGGTTTTTTCCTTTTTTTCCGAAAAATAAATTTTTGTAATTTTTTTTAATGTTAAAAACGTTAATAAACTTCATGTTTACGCATGGATTAAACATTGAAATAATTTTAAAACGCTTATTAAAAAAGTTGGTGTCGACCGTGGGACTTAGAAAAATTTCGGGAAGTCCGATTCGCCTGCTGGAATTACCGCACGGGCAGGACACCTCGCTCCGACGAATCGGTTTTTTCCATTTTTTCCGAAAAATAAATTTTTGTAATTTTTTTTAATGTTAAAAACGTTAATAAACTTCATGTTTACGCATGGATTAAACATTGAAATAATTTTAAAACGCTTATTAAAAAAGTTGGTGTCGACCGTGGGACTTAGAAAAATTTCGGGAAGTCCGATTCGCCTGCTGGAATTACCGCACGGGCTGGACACCTCGCTCCGCCGAATCGGTTTTTTCCTTTTTTTCCGAAAAATAAATTTTTGTAATTTTTTTTAATGTTAAAAACGTTAATAAACTTCATGTTTACGCATGGATTAAACATTGAAATAATTTTAAAACGCTTATTAAAAAAGTTGGTGTCGACCGTGGGACTTAGAAAAATTTCGGGAAGTCCGATTCGCCTGCTGGAATTACCGCACGGGCAGGACACCTCGCTCCGACGAATCGGTTTTTTCCATTTTTTTTGAAAAATAAATTTTTGTAATTTTTTTTAATGTTAAAAACGTTAATAAACTTCATGTTTACGCATGGATTAAACATTGAAATAATTTTAAAACGCT
>NW_027475251.1:87500-95000 GCF_051020985.1 Nomia melanderi | reverse complement strand
TGACTTATCGGGTCTTCGTTGGAATTACCGTCGCTGGCATTGTAAACTCCAGATGACCTTGTGATTCCTTCGTCGGGCACTGGTAAAGGGTGGCGATGATGCGTTCTATAATAGAAATACCCGTCGTAGCGTTTCTTCCGAGTCAACCCGCTCACGAAACTCTCTCTCGTCGTGGAATCCCCGCGTCGGAGAGTAAAACGCGAATTCATACTATGAAAACTTACGTCTCTCGACGATGGGACGATCCACGCGAAGAGTTGTTTACGTGCACGCGTATGGTGCGATTGCGTCGATTCGCTTTTCTGTACGGGGAGAAATAGAACGTTGAGTTGACTTATCGGGTCTTCGTTGGAATTACCGTCGCTGGCATTGTAAACTCCAGATGACCTTGTGATTCCTTCGTCGGGCACTGGTAAAGGGTGGCGATGATGCGTTCTATAATAGAAATACCCGTCGTAGCGTTTCTTCCGAGTCAACCCGCTCACGAAACTCTCTCTCGTCGTGGAATCCCCGCGTCGGAGAGTAAAACGCGAATTCATACTATGAAAACTTACGTCTCTCGACGATGGGACGATCCACGCGAAGAGTTGTTTACGTGTACGCGTATGGTGCGATTGCGTCGATTCGCTTTTCTGTACGGGGAGAAATAGAACGTTGAGTTGACTTATCGGGTCTTCGTTGGAATTACCGTCGCTGGCATTGTAAACTCCAGATGACCTTGTGATTCCTTCGTCGGGCACTGGTAAAGGGTGGCGATGATGCGTTCTATAATAGAAATACCCGTCGTAGCGTTTCTTCCGAGTCAACCCGCTCACGAAACTCTCTCTCTCGTCGTGGAATCCCCGCGTCGGAGAGTAAAACGCCGAAGGCTTACTATGAAACTTACGTCTCTCGACGATGGGACGATCCACGCGAAGAGTTGTTACGTGCACGCGTATGGTGCGATTGCGTCGATTCGCTTTTCTGTACGGGGAGTAATAGAACGTTGAGTTGACTTATCGGGTCTTCGTTGGAATTACCGTCGCTGGCATTGTAAACTCCAGATGACCTTGTGATTCCTTCGTCGGGCACTGGTAAAGGGTGGCGATGATGCGTTCTATAATAGAAATACCCGTCGTAGCGTTTCTTCCGAGTCAACCCGCTCACGAAACTCTCTCTCGTCGTGGAATCCCCGCGTCGGAGAGTAAAACGCGAATTCATACTATGAAAACTTACGTCTCTCGACGATGGGACGATCCACGCGAAGAGTTGTTTACGTGCACGCGTATGGTGCGATTGCGTCGATTCGCTTTTCTGTACGGGGAGAAATAGAACGTTGAGTTGACTTATCGGGTCTTCGTTGGAATTACCGTCGCTGGCATTGTAAACTCCAGATGACCTTGTGATTCCTTCGTCGGGCACTGGTAAAGGGTGGCGATGATGCGTTCTATAATAGAAATACCCGTCGTAGCGTTTCTTCCGAGTCAACCCGCTCACGAAACTCTCTCTCGTCGTGGAATCCCCGCGTCGGAGAGTAAAACGCGAATTCATACTATGAAAACTTACGTCTCTCGACGATGGGACGATCCACGCGAAGAGTTGTTTACGTGCACGCGTATGGTGCGATTGCGTCGATTCGCTTTTCTGTACGGGGAGAAATAGAACGTTGAGTTGACTTATCGGGTCTTCGTTGGAATTACCGTCGCTGGCATTGTAAACTCCAGATGACCTTGTGATTCCTTCGTCGGGCACTGGTAAAGGGTGGCGATGATGCGTTCTATAATAGAAATACCCGTCGTAGCGTTTCTTCCGAGTCAACCCGCTCACGAAACTCTCTCTCGTCGTGGAATCCCCGCGTCGGAGGGTAAAACGCGATATATAATAGTATATGCCAGTGGTTCGCGCGCGTCGTCTCTGAGATACGCGGTCGACAGAGTTCCGAAAACACGTGATGTGCCACGATTTCCGTGCGTCTTACATCTTTCGACGATGGGACGATCCACGCGAAGAGAACGTTCGTGCTTGCGTGAGGTGCAACAGCGTCGATTCGCTTTTCTGTACGGGGAGAAATAGAACGTTGAGTTGACTTATCGGGTCTTCGTTGGAATTACCGTCGCTGGCATTGTAAACTCCAGATGACCTTGTGATTCCTTCGTCGGGCACTGGTAAAGGGTGGCGATGATTCGTTCTATAATAGTAATACCCGTCGTAGCGTTTCGACCGATGTCACCCGCCACGAATGTCTCTCTCGACGTGGAAACCCCGCGCCGAAGAGTAAACGCGAAGGCTTACCATACGAAAGAAAACGGTATTATACGCCTGTGGTATGTGCGTCTCGGCTCTGTGATACGCGATCGGCAGAGTTACAAAAAAACGTTGATGGGCCACGATTTCCGTGCGTCTTACATCTTTCGACGATGGGACGATCCACGCGAAGAGTAGTTACGTGCTCGCGCGAGGTGCGATAGCGTCGATTCGCTTTTCTGTACGGGGAGAAATAGAACGATGAGTTGACTTATCGGGTCTTCGTTGGAATTACCGTCGCTGGCATTGTAAACTCCAGATGACCTTGTGATTCCTTCGTCGGGCACTGGTAAAGGGTGGCGATGATTCGTTCTATAATAGAAATACCCGTCGTAGCGATTCGGCCGAGACACCCGCCACGAAACTCTCTCTCGTCGTGGAATCCCCATGTCGGAGAGTAAAACGCGAAGGCTAACTATATAAGAAACATATAGTATTATTTATGCCTGTGGTTCTCCGTTTGTCCTACTCTCAGATACGCGACTCGGAGAGTTACGAATAATCGTGATGGACCACGATTTCTGTACGTCTTACATCTTTCGACGATGGGACGATCCACGCGAAGAGATCATTCCTGCTTGCGTGAGGTGCGATAGCGCCGATTCGCTTTTCTGTACGGGGAGAAATAGAACGATGAGTTGACTTATCGGGTCTTCGTTGGAATTACCGTCGCTGGCATTGTAAACTCCAGATGACCTTGTGATTCCTTCGTCGGGCACTGGTAAAGGGTGGCGATGATTCGTTCTATAATAGAAATACCCGTCGTAGCGATTCGGCCGTGTCACCCGCCACGAAAATCTCTCTCGTCGTGGAATCCCCGCGTCGTAGAGTAAACGCGAAGGCTTGCTATAGAAGACTATAGTTTATACGCCTGTGGTTCACCGGTTGCCTGCTCTCCGGGGTACGCGATCGCGCAGGAGTTACGGAAGAACTTGATGGGCCACGATCTCCAAGCGGCTATATCTTTCGACGATGGGACGATTCACGCGAAGAGAACGTTCGTGCATGCGTGAGGTGCGATAGCGTTGATTCGCTTGTCTGTACGGGGAGAAATAGAACGATGAGTTGACTTATCGGGTCTTCGTTGGAATTACCGTCGCTGGCATTGTAAACTCCAGATGACCTTGTGATTCCTTCGTCGGGCACTGGTAAAGGGTGGCGATGATTCGTTCTATAATAGAAATACCCGTCGTAGCGTTTCGACCGATGTCACCCGCCACGAAATTCTCTCTCGTCGTGGAATCCCCGCGTCGGAGAGTAACCGCCGAAGGCTTGCTATAGAAGACTATAGTTTATACGCCTGTGGTTCACCGGTTGCCGGCTCTCCGGGGCACGCGATCGCGCGAAGGTTACGGAGGGACGTGAAGCGCCCGAGCAATGAAACGTCCGCAGGAGGAAACGAGCAACCGCCGAACATTGTTTCGCGACGTTTCCATAATGTATTGTCGTTTCGCTCGCATCCCGCTTCTTTCCCCTAGTTTCCTCGACGCGTAGTTTCGCAGCCTTAGTGGACGAATCATTCTCGATTCGAGGAAAGATATGCAGTGGGGCGTGCAATGAGCCCGCCAGAGACCACGATCTCCAATGCGTCTTTACATCTTTCGACGATGGGATGATCCACGCGAAGAGAACGTTCGTGCTTGCGCGAGGTGCGTTAGCGTCGATTCGCTTTTCTGTACGGGGAGAAATAGAACGATGAGTTGACTTATCGGGTCTTCGTTGGAATTACCGTCGCTGGCATTGTAAACTCCAGATGACCTTGTGATTCCTTCGTCGGGCACTGGTAAAGGGTGGCGATGATTCGTTCTATAATAGAAATACCCGTCGTAGCGATTCGGCCGAGTCACCCGCCACGAAACTGTCTCTCTTTCGTCGTGGAAACCCCGCGTCGGAGAGTAAAACGCGCGAAGGCTGTGACTGTAACATATATATATACAGTATACAATGCCTGTGGTTTTTGCGCGTGTCGGCTCTTCGGTATACGCGATCGGCCAGAGTTACGGAGGGACGGTGAAGCGCACGAGAAATTGAAACGGCCGCACGATTGGAACCGAGCAACCGTCGAACATTGTTTCGCGACGTTTCCATAATGCGTTTTCGTTTCGCTCGCATACCGCTTCTTTTCCCCTAGTCTCTGAGACGCGTTTTCGAGCCGTTCTTCTACTATCGATTCTCGTAGAGAGAAGGGACCGGGTAGTCTGGAAGTGGAACCCGCATCTTGCGTGTACCGTACACGGAATTGAGAGGACCGGCCGTGAAGCTCGTTTTAAAGCCGTGCGTCTGACACCCAACTCTTGCGCGCCAATTTCGCGGCAAGAGATAATATGGGACGAATGACCGGCAAAGAGCCAGCTGTGAAGTCTGTTTTTTTAATCGAATCCGTGGACGTGTGTATGCCGTAGCGTCGCTCGTCGTGTTCGTTCATGGTCGTTCCGAGAGAAAGAACGAAAGCGGTAACGAAGGGACCGGCCGTGAAGCTCGTTTTAAAGCCGCGCGTCTGACACCCAACTCTTGCGCGCCAATTTCGCGGCAAGAGATAACATGGGACGAATGACCGGCAAAGAGCCAGCTGTGAAGTCTTTTTTCATTATTTGCTTTCAATCGATCGATCGGTACGATTCGTGCAACGTTTCGCGCGATGCGACGCGAAAACATGCGCGCAACAATAGATGCGTCTGATCGGAAGAACGCGAGGGTCGACTGCACGCGATGGATTCAGTATCGGGTAGGATACAAAATATATCCCCGTCGTTTCCACGCGTGCGAGTCTTCTGCGTCTTTCGCGGGTTTTTGAATGCACTATACGCCCGGAACGTCGAGAAATATATACATATTACTTGAACGTTTTTCGTCTCGAAAGGCTTCGGTGTCGTCTCCAAGGCGACGCCTGAATCTCCTTCGCGCGCTGGTCGGAGATTCAGGTATCAACTTTTATCTTCTCTTTGAAAGAAGAGAGATATTAGGTCGAACAAATGAGAATAAAATTATATATGTGAAATATAAAATTTATACGATTACCCTGAACGGTGGATCACTTGGCTCGTGGGTCGATGAAGAACGCAGCTAATTGCGCGTCAACGTGTGAACTGCAGGACACATGAACATCGACATTTCGAACGCACATTGCGGTCCACGGATACAATTCCTGGACCACGCCTGGCTGAGGGTCGTTTACGTACCATACACTGCTTGCGTAGCTCTGTCAAATCCCCGCCGTCGTTCACCTCTTCGGATCGAACGTTTTTTTACCGAAGGGCGCAAAGAACGTTTCTGAGTCGGGTTAAGAGAAGGATGCTACGTACGAGCGAACGATGGGTGTCTCGTCGGCGTTTGTCGCGGACACGCGAAAATTCTGTGAATTTCACGGACAGTGTACGTTCTAGTTGTTGCAAAACGATCGGAATCGTTTGTATGGACTCGCGTGAGTGTTCGCGGCGTCGTGCGTCGTTCAATTACGACCGCCCGCGGATACCGCTCCACTGCGATATGGATCTGAGCGACAACTTTTTCGGCTGTTCGTGAGATGAACGGTTTCGTGTGTTTAGAAAAATTTTTTTTCCCGCGCTCCCGACGTCACCTGAAATGATGCGTCAGAGGTGAAAGAAAATATTAAGAAGTCGAGAGAGAGAGAGACTACACACGTTTTATTCATATTTTGTATACCGTGCGTGAGACGGATGTGCACGACACGTCGTATGTCGGTATATTACCGACTGGCCCCAGGGAGATTGTTTTCTTCCTCTCTTACGAATGAGATGTACGTTTCGGAGGATCGTCGTTACCGAAACACACGGCAAAACGAGACTTCTCGCAGCAGATCCTTTATACACAATACACATCGACTCTTTTTACCCCGAGAGAGAGAGAAAAGGTGTATTTCTTTTTTTTATTTTTCGAATTCGACGCACGAACGCTTTGACGACTGGAGAAAAACACGGTGTGTGTTAAAATCGTGCGGGACGAGCATGCGTATTCGTAACGGGTCGAATAGTTCTTATTCCCCGTCGTCGCGTGTCCTCGCTGGACCACCACCGTGCGCTTCCGCCACGTTCAGTTGAATTTCGAAATATATATATATAAAAAGAATCACCATATACTCTCTTTCGGGAGGTGTATTTTTATCGGTTTCTGCTATAGAGAAGAGACGGAGATCGTGTTGTGAGGTGTAACGTTTCTGTATCCCCGTTTCGGAGGATCGTCGTTATCGGCGGAACACACGTCAAAACGAGACTTCTCGCAGAACCTTTATACACAATACACATCGACTCTTTTACCCCGAGAGAGAGAAAAGGTGTTTTTCTTTTTTTTTTATTTTTCGAATTCGACGCACGAACGCTTTGACGACTGGAGAAAAACACGGTGTGTGTTAAAATCGTGCGGGACGAGCATGCGTATTCGTAACGGGTCGAATAGTTCTTATTCCCCGTCGTCGCGTGTCCTCGCTGGACCACCACCGTGCGCTTCCGCCACGTTCAGTTGTATTTCGAAATATATATATATATAAAAAGAATCACCATATACTCTCTTTCGGGAGGTGTATTTTTATCGGTTTCTGCTATAGAGAAGAGACGGACGATCGTGTGTGACACCACGTGGTAACGTTTCCGTATCCCCGTAAAATACGTTTATCTTTTCTCGTAGAAAAGAGAGAGGAAGAGGCAGGAGCTCCTCTTTGGCGAGGCTTTCGAACGTCGCGTCCCGTCCGCCGGAATATAATGATATAAATATATAACCGCCGCCGACTTTGTGCGAAAGCGTTGAAACGAACGCGTCGGTCGCCCCATGGTGTGTGTTTGTCGTGTCTTCTTTTCCTCTTCTGCACTTCTCTTCACTGTCGATCGCGAGACCGCGCGAGATCCGCTTCGGTCGTCCAGTCCCCGAAAATTCTTCTCGGACGGGCGTTAAAGTTAACCGGAGCGCGAGATCGTCTAGCGAGAGTCTTTTTCGCGATCGAGTAAAATGTGATAGAAGAAGGAGAAGAGTGTAAAAAGAGAATATAGACACGCGACGCAGCAGAGACCACTGGTGAGGCGCATAAGACGCGTTCGCGAACGATTTTTCGCGACGATACGGAGTCGCGCGTGTCGCGGTATATTTATCATTTATATACGTTATAATATGAATATTGTTGTGTTCGAACGCACTCTCCTCTAGACTTTGTTTTTTTTGCCTTTGAGCGATTTTTATGAAATTCGATTGAATTTTCATACAATTCAC
>NW_027475251.1:77500-80000 GCF_051020985.1 Nomia melanderi | reverse complement strand
TCGCTCAGTTGAAAAGCAATACGCCGCTGGAACTTTGAAAAATAACGAGATAAAAAAAATTTTTGTACATTTTTTCATCGTTATTCGTACACGACTTAAGCGTTGGAAAATTTTTAAACCGAATTTTGAAAAATTTTATTCCTGACCGTTGGGACTTGGAAAAATTTCGAGTCAGCCGGTTTGGCCGGTTGGACTTACCGCGAGACGGAGAAAAGTAGATTCGGTCGATCTGTTTTTCGCAGTTTTTGTGAAAAAAAAATTTTGGTCAATTTTTTCAACGTTAAAAACGTGTTCGGGCTGCCTTTTTATCCATGGATTAAGCGCCGAAAAAATTTTAAAACGCATAATAAAAAAGTTTATTCTTGACCGCAGGGACTTAGAAAAATTTCGGGTCGCCCCGTTCGACCTGCTGGCATTACCGCGCGGCCTGGACAGCCCGCTTCGACCGATACATTTTTTTCATTTTCAGAGAAAAAAAAATTTTTGTCAATTTTTTCAACCTTAAAAACGTTAATAAACTGCACTCTTATGCACGGATTAAGCATTGAAAAATTTTTAAAACATGTAATAAAAAAGTTTATTCTTGACCGTTCGGACTTAGAAAAATTTCGAGTACCCCGGATCGCCTGCTGGAATTACCGCACGGCCTGGACAGCCCGCATCGACCGATACATTTTTTCCATTTTCAGTGAAAAAAAAATTTTTGTCAATTTTCTCAACGTTAAAAACGTTAATAAACTGCGTTTTTATGAGTGGATTAAACATTGAAAAAATTTTGAAATATGTGATGAAAAAGTTTACTCTTGACCGTTCGGACTTAGAAAAATTTCGAGTACCTCGGATCGCCGGCTGGAATTACCGCACGGCCTGGACAGCTCGCATCGACCGATACATTTTTTCCATTTTCAGTGAAAAAAAAATTTTTGTCAATTTTCTCAACGTTAAAAACGTTAATAAACTGCGTTTTTATGCGTGGATTAAACATTAAAAAAATTTTGAAATATGTGATGAAAAAGTTTACTCTTGACCGTTCGGACTTAGAAAAATTTCGAGTACCTCGGATCGCCTGCTGGAATTACCGCACGGCCTGGACAGCCCGCATCGACCGATACATTTTTTCCATTTTCAGTGAAAAAAAAATTTTTGTCAATTTTCTCAACGTTAAAAACGTTAATAAACTGCGTTTTTATGCGTGGATTAAACATTAAAAAAATTTTGAAATATGTGATGAAAAAGTTTACTCTTGACCGTCGGGACTTAGAAAAATTTCGAGTACCCCGGATCGCCTGCTGGAATTACCGCACGGCCTGGATAGCCCGCATCGACCGATACATTTTTTCCATTTTCAGTGAAAAAAAAATTTTTGTCAATTTTCTCAACGTTAAAAACGTTAATAAACTGCGTTTTTATGCGTGGATTAAACATTAAAAAAATTTTGAAATATGTGATGAAAAAGTTTACTCTTGACCGTCGGGACTTAGAAAAATTTCGAGTACCCCGGATCGCCTGCTGGAATTACCGCACGGCCTGGATAGCCCGCATCGACCGATACATTTTTTCCATTTTCAGTGAAAAAAAAATTTTTGTCAATTTTCTCAACGTTAAAAACTGCGATAAACTGCGTTTTTATGCGTAGATTAAACATTGAAAAAATTTTGAAATATGCGATGAAAAAGTTTACTCTTGACCGTCGGGACTTAGAAAAATTTCGAGTACCCCGGATCGCCTGCTGGCATTACCGCACGGCCTGGACAGCACGCTCCGACGAATCGGTTTTTTCCATTTTTTCCGAAAAATAAATTTTTGTAATTTTTTTTAATGTCAAAAACGTTAATAAACATCATGTTTACGCATGGATTAAACATTGAAATAATTTTAAAACGCTTATTAAAAAAGTTGTTGTCGACCGTGGGACTTAGAAAAATTTCGGGAAGTCCGATTCGCCTGCTGGAATTACCGCACGGCCTGGACAGCTCGCTCCGACGAATCGGTTTTTTCCATTTTTTCCGAAAAATAAATTTTTGTAATTTTTTTTAATGTTAAAAACGTTAATAAACGTCATGTTTACGCATGGATTAAACATTGAAATAATTTTAAAACGCTTATTAAAAAAGTTTACTCTTGACCGTGGGGACTTAGAAAAATTCCGGCTTGCACGGATTCGACCACTCTGTTTTTCGGAGTTTCTGAGAAAAATAAATTTTTGTAATTTTTTTCATTATGATTTCTGAGTTCTCCCAGTAGTTTAATGTAAGGATTAAGCATTTAAAAATTTTTAAATCGAATATTAAAAAAGTTTACTCTTGCAATTTTTGGAAAAAAAAAATTCTAAAAAATTTTTCTTTCGGTGGAAACTAACGTTTAATATGTACAATAACGATTTATCGAATAAAAATCGTATGTTAATATATGTTCGAATCGACCATAGTTTCAGCGGCTAAGTACCAGCAGCCCGGCCGGTTGGTCTGTACGCGCGGCAGTTTACCACCATAAGCGCCCG
>NW_027475251.1:67500-72500 GCF_051020985.1 Nomia melanderi | reverse complement strand
GGGCACTGGTAAAGGGTGGCGATGATGCGTTCTATAATAGAAATACCCGTCGTAGCGTTTCTTCCGAGTCAACCCGCTCACGAAACTCTCTCTCTCGTCGTGGAATCCCCGCGTCGGAGAGTAAAACGCCGAAGGCTTACTATGAAACTTACGTCTCTCGACGATGGGACGATCCACGCGAAGAGTTGTTACGTGCACGCGTATGGTGCGATTGCGTCGATTCGCTTTTCTGTACGGGGAGTAATAGAACGTTGAGTTGACTTATCGGGTCTTCGTTGGAATTACCGTCGCTGGCATTGTAAACTCCAGATGACCTTGTGATTCCTTCGTCGGGCACTGGTAAAGGGTGGCGATGATTCGTTCTATAATAGAAATACCCGTCGTAGCGTTTCTTCCGAGTCAACCCGCTCACGAAACTCTCTCTCGTCGTGGAATCCCCGCGTCGGAGAGTAAAACGCGAATTCATAGTATGGAAACTTACGTCTCTCGACGATGGGACGATCCACGCGAAGAGTTGTTACGTGCACGCGTATGGTGCGATTGCGTCGATTCGCTTTTCTGTACGGGGAGCAATAGAACGTTGAGTTGACTTATCGGGTCTTCGTTGGAATTACCGTCGCTGGCATTGTAAACTCCAGATGACCTTGTGATTCCTTCGTCGGGCACTGGTAAAGGGTGGCGATGATTCGTTCTATAATAGAAATACCCGTCGTAGCGTTTCTTCCGAGTCAACCCGCTCACGAAACTCTCTCTCGTCGTGGAATCCCCGCGTCGGAGAGTAAAACGCGAATTCATACTATGAAAACTTACGTCTCTCGACGATGGGACGATCCACGCGAAGAGTTGTTTACGTGCACGCGTATGGTGCGATTGCGTCGATTCGCTTTTCTGTACGGGGAGAAATAGAACGTTGAGTTGACTTATCGGGTCTTCGTTGGAATTACCGTCGCTGGCATTGTAAACTCCAGATGACCTTGTGATTCCTTCGTCGGGCACTGGTAAAGGGTGGCGATGATGCGTTCTACAATAGAAATACCCGTCGTAGCGTTTCTTCCGAGTCAACCCGCTCACGAAACTCTCTCTCGTCGTGGAATCCCCGCGTCGGAGGGTAAAACGCGATATATAATAGTATATGCCAGTGGTTCGCGCGCGTCGTCTCTGAGATACGCGGTCGACAGAGTTCCGAAAACACGTGATGTGCCACGATTTCCGTGCGTCTTACATCTTTCGACGATGGGACGATCCACGCGAAGAGAACGTTCGTGCTTGCGTGAGGTGCAACAGCGTCGATTCGCTTTTCTGTACGGGGAGAAATAGAACGTTGAGTTGACTTATCGGGTCTTCGTTGGAATTACCGTCGCTGGCATTGTAAACTCCAGATGACCTTGTGATTCCTTCGTCGGGCACTGGTAAAGGGTGGCGATGATTCGTTCTATAATAGTAATACCCGTCGTAGCGTTTCGACCGATGTCACCCGCCACGAAAGTCTCTCTCGACGTGGAAACCCCGCGCCGAAGAGTAAACGCGAAGGCTTACCATACGAAAGAAAACGGTATTATACGCCTGTGGTATGTGCGTCTCGGCTCTGTGATACGCGATCGGCAGAGTTACAAAAAAACGTTGATGGGCCACGATTTCCGTGCGTCTTACATCTTTCGACGATGGGACGATCCACGCGAAGAGTAGTTACGTGCTCGCGCGAGGTGCGATAGCGTCGATTCGCTTTTCTGTACGGGGAGAAATAGAACGATGAGTTGACTTATCGGGTCTTCGTTGGAATTACCGTCGCTGGCATTGTAAACTCCAGATGACCTTGTGATTCCTTCGTCGGGCACTGGTAAAGGGTGGCGATGATTCGTTCTATAATAGAAATACCCGTCGTAGCGATTCGGCCGAGTCACCCGCCACGAAACTCTCTCTCGTCGTGGAATCCCCATGTCGGAGAGTAAAACGCGAAGGCTAACTATATAAGAAATATATAGTATTATTTATGCCTGTGGTTCTCCGTTTGCCCTACTCTCAGATACGCGACTCGGAGAGTTACGAATAATCGTGATGGACCACGATTTCTGTACGTCTTACATCTTTCGACGATGGGACGATCCACGCGAAGAGATCATTCCTGCTTGCGTGAGGTGCGATAGCGCCGATTCGCTTTTCTGTACGGGGAGAAATAGAACGATGAGTTGACTTA
The DNA here is from genome assembly GCF_051020985.1 of Nomia melanderi. Lineage (NCBI taxonomy): Eukaryota > Metazoa > Arthropoda > Insecta > Hymenoptera > Halictidae > Nomia > Nomia melanderi. The sequence continues at coordinate 70,306 of NW_027475251.1, read as the reverse complement.
TCGGGTCTTCGTTGGAATTACCGTCGCTGGCATTGTAAACTCCAGATGACCTTGTGATTCCTTCGTCGGGCACTGGTAAAGGGTGGCGATGATTCGTTCTATAATAGAAATACCCGTCGTAGCGATTCGGCCGTGTCACCCGCCACGAAAATCTCTCTCGTCGTGGAATCCCCGCGTCGTAGAGTAAACGCGAAGGCTTGCTATAGAAGACTATAGTTTATACGCCTGTGGTTCACCGGTTGCCTGCTCTCCGGGGTACGCGATCGCGCAGGAGTTACGGAAGAACTTGATGGGCCACGATCTCCAAGCGGCTATATCTTTCGACGATGGGACGATTCACGCGAAGAGAACGTTCGTGCATGCGTGAGGTGCGATAGCGTTGATTCGCTTGTCTGTACGGGGAGAAATAGAACGATGAGTTGACTTATCGGGTCTTCGTTGGAATTACCGTCGCTGGCATTGTAAACTCCAGATGACCTTGTGATTCCTTCGTCGGGCACTGGTAAAGGGTGGCGATGATTCGTTCTATAATAGAAATACCCGTCGTAGCGTTTCGACCGATGTCACCCGCCACGAAATTCTCTCTCGTCGTGGAATCCCCGCGTCGGAGAGTAACCGCCGAAGGCTTGCTATAGAAGACTATAGTTTATACGCCTGTGGTTCACCGGTTGCCGGCTCTCCGGGGCACGCGAAGGTTACGGAGGGACGTGAAGCGCCCGAGCAATGAAACGTCCGCAGGAGGAAACGAGCAACCGCCGAACATTGTTTCGCGACGTTTCCATAATGTATTGTCGTTTCGCTCGCATCCCGCTTCTTTCCCCTAGTTTCCTCGACGCGTAGTTTCGCAGCCTTAGTGGACGAATCATTCTCGATTCGAGGAAAGATATGCAGTGGGGCGTGCAATGAGCCCGCCAGAGACCACGATCTCCAATGCGTCTTTACATCTTTGGACGATGGGACGATCCACGCGAAGAGAACGTTCGTGCTTGCGCGAGGTGCATTAGCGTCGATTCGCTTTTCTGTACGGGGAGAAATAGAACGATGAGTTGACTTATCGGGTCTTCGTTGGAATTACCGTCGCTGGCATTGTAAACTCCAGATGACCTTGTGATTCCTTCGTCGGGCACTGGTAAAGGGTGGCGATGATTCGTTCTATAATAGAAATACCCGTCGTAGCGATTCGGCCGAGTCACCCGCCACGAAACTGTCTCTCTTTCGTCGTGGAAACCCCGCGTCGGAGAGTAAAACGCGCGAAGGCTGTGACTGTAACATATATATATATATATACACAGTATACAATGCCTGTGGTTTTTGCGCGTGTCGGCTCTTCGGTATACGCGATCGGCCAGAGTTACGGAGGGACGGTGAAGCGCACGAGAAATTGAAACGGCCGCACGATTGGAACCGAGCAACCGTCGAACATTGTTTCGCGACGTTTCCATAATGCGTTTTCGTTTCGCTCGCATACCGCTTCTTTTCCCCTAGTCTCTGAGACGCGTTTTCGAGCCGTTCTTCTACTATCGATTCTCGTAGAGAGAAGGGACCGGGTAGTCTGGAAGTGGAACCCGCATCTTGCGTGTACCGTACACGGAATTGAGAGGACCGGCCGTGAAGCTCGTTTTAAAGCCGTGCGTCTGACACCCAACTCTTGCGCGCCAATTTCGCGGCAAGAGATAATATGGGACGAATGACCGGCAAAGAGCCAGCTGTGAAGTCTGTTTTTTTAATCGAATCCGTGGACGTGTGTATGCCGTAGCGTCGCTCGTCGTGTTCGTTCATGGTCGTTCCGAGAGAAAGAACGAAAGCGGTAACGAAGGGACCGGCCGTGAAGCTCGTTTTAAAGCCGCGCGTCTGACACCCAACTCTTGCGCGCCAATTTCGCGGCAAGAGATAACATGGGACGAATGACCGGCAAAGAGCCAGCTGTGAAGTCTTTTTTCATTATTTGCTTTCAATCGATCGATCGGTACGATTCGTGCAACGTTTCGCGCGATGCGACGCGAAAACATGCGCGCAACAATAGATGCGTCTGATCGGAAGAACGCGAGGGTCGACTGCACGCGATGGATTCAGTATCGGGTAGGATACAAAATATATCCCCGTCGTTTCCACGCGTGCGAGTCTTCTGCGTCTTTCGCGGGTTTTTGAATGCACTATACGCCCGGAACGTCGAGAAATATATACATATTACTTGAACGTTTTTCGTCTCGAAAGGCTTCGGTGTCGTCTCCAAGGCGACGCCTGAATCTCCTTCGCGCGCTGGTCGGAGATTCAGGTATCAACTTTTATCTTCTCTTTGAAAGAAGAGAGATATTAGGTCGAACAAATGAGAATAAAATTATATATGTGAAATATAAAATTTATACGATTACCCTGAACGGTGGATCACTTGGCTCGTGGGTCGATGAAGAACGCAGCTAATTGCGCGTCAACGTGTGAACTGCAGGACACATGAACATCGACATTTCGAACGCACATTGCGGTCCACGGATACAATTCCTGGACCACGCCTGGCTGAGGGTCGTTTACGTACCATACACTGCTTGCGTAGCTCTGTCAAATCCCCGCCGTCGTTCACCTCTTCGGATCGAACGTTTTTTTACCGAAGGGCGCAAAGAACGTTTCTGAGTCGGGTTAAGAGAAGGATGCTACGTACGAGCGAACGATGGGTGTCTCGTCGGCGTTTGTCGCGGACACGCGAAAATTCTGTGAATTTCACGGACAGTGTACGTTCTAGTTGTTGCAAAACGATCGGAATCGTTTGTATGGACTCGCGTGAGTGTTCGCGGCGTCGTGCGTCGTTCAA
>NW_027475251.1:55000-60000 GCF_051020985.1 Nomia melanderi | reverse complement strand
TGGATTAAACATTGAAAAAATTTTGAAATATGTGATGAAAAAGTTTACTCTTGACCGTTCGGACTTAGAAAAATTTCGAGTACCTCGGATCGCCGGCTGGAATTACCGCACGGCCTGGACAGCTCGCATCGACCGATACATTTTTTCCATTTTCAGTGAAAAAAAAATTTTTGTCAATTTTCTCAACGTTAAAAACGTTAATAAACTGCGTTTTTATGCGTGGATTAAACATTAAAAAAATTTTGAAATATGTGATGAAAAAGTTTACTCTTGACCGTTCGGACTTAGAAAAATTTCGAGTACCTCGGATCGCCTGCTGGAATTACCGCACGGCCTGGACAGCCCGCATCGACCGATACATTTTTTCCATTTTCAGTGAAAAAAAAATTTTTGTCAATTTTCTCAACGTTAAAAACGTTAATAAACTGCGTTTTTATGCGTGGATTAAACATTAAAAAAATTTTGAAATATGTGATGAAAAAGTTTACTCTTGACCGTCGGGACTTAGAAAAATTTCGAGTACCCCGGATCGCCTGCTGGAATTACCGCACGGCCTGGATAGCCCGCATCGACCGATACATTTTTTCCATTTTCAGTGAAAAAAAAATTTTTGTCAATTTTCTCAACGTTAAAAACGTTAATAAACTGCGTTTTTATGCGTGGATTAAACATTAAAAAAATTTTGAAATATGTGATGAAAAAGTTTACTCTTGACCGTCGGGACTTAGAAAAATTTCGAGTACCCCGGATCGCCTGCTGGAATTACCGCACGGCCTGGATAGCCCGCATCGACCGATACATTTTTTCCATTTTCAGTGAAAAAAAAATTTTTGTCAATTTTCTCAACGTTAAAAACTGCGATAAACTGCGTTTTTATGCGTAGATTAAACATTGAAAAAATTTTGAAATATGCGATGAAAAAGTTTACTCTTGACCGTCGGGACTTAGAAAAATTTCGAGTACCCCGGATCGCCTGCTGGCATTACCGCACGGGCTGGACACCTCGCTCCGACGAATCGGTTTTTTCCATTTTTTTTGAAAAATAAATTTTTGTAATTTTTTTTAATGTCAAAAACGTTAATAAACGTCATGTTTACGCATGGATTAAACATTGAAATAATTTTAAAACACTTATTAAAAAAGTTGGTGTCGACCGTGGGACTTAGAAAAATTTCGGGAAGTCCGATTCGCCTGCTGGAATTACCGCACGGGCAGGACACCTCGCTCCGACGAATCGGTTTTTTCCATTTTTTTTGAAAAATAAATTTTTGTAATTTTTTTTAACGTTGAAAACGTTAATAAACATCATGTTTACGCATGGATTAAACATTGAAATAATTTTAAAACGCTTATTAAAAAAGTTGGTGTCGACCGTGGGACTTAGAAAAATTTCGGGAAGTCCGATTCGCCTGCTGGAATTACCGCACGGGCTGGACACCTCGCTCCGACGAATCGGTTTTTTCCATTTTTTTTGAAAAATAAATTTTTGTAATTTTTTTTAATGTCAAAAACGTTAATAAACGTCATGTTTACGCATGGATTAAACATTGAAATAATTTTAAAACACTTATTAAAAAAGTTGGTGTCGACCGTGGGACTTAGAAAAATTTCGGGAAGTCCGATTCGCCTGCTGGAATTACCGCACGGGCTGGACACCTCGCTCCGCCGAATCGGTATTTTCCATTTTTCTTGAAAAATAAATTTTTGTAATTTTTTTTAACGTTGAAAACGTTAATAAACATCATGTTTACGCATGGATTAAACATTGAAATAATTTTAAAACGCTTATTAAAAAAGTTGGTGTCGACCGTGGGACTTAGAAAAATTTCGGGAAGTCCGATTCGCCTGCTGGAATTACCGCACGGGCTGGACACCTCGCTCCGCCGAATCGGTATTTTCCATTTTTCTTGAAAAATAAATTTTTGTAATTTTTTTTAACGTTGAAAACGTTAATAAACATCATGTTTACGCATGGATTAAACATTGAAATAATTTTAAAACGCTTATTAAAAAAGTTGGTGTCGACCGTGGGACTTAGAAAAATTTCGGGAAGTCCGATTCGCCTGCTGGAATTACCGCACGGGCAGGACACCTCGCTCCGACGAATCGGTTTTTTCCATTTTTTCCGAAAAATAAATTTTTGTAATTTTTTTTAATGTTAAAAACGTTAATAAACTTCATGTTTACGCATGGATTAAACATTGAAATAATTTTAAAACACTTATTAAAAAAGTTGGTGTCGACCGTGGGACTTAGAAAAATTTCGGGAAGTCCGATTCGCCTGCTGGAATTACCGCACGGGCAGGACACCTCGCTCCGACGAATCGGTTTTTTCCATTTTTTTTGAAAAATAAATTTTTGTAATTTTTTTTAACGTTGAAAACGTTAATAAACATCATGTTTACGCATGGATTAAACATTGAAATAATTTTAAAACGCTTATTAAAAAAGTTGGTGTCGACCGTGGGACTTAGAAAAATTTCGGGAAGTCCGATTCGCCTGCTGGAATTACCGCACGGGCAGGACACCTCGCTCCGACGAATCGGTTTTTTCCATTTTTTCCGAAAAATAAATTTTTGTAATTTTTTTTAATGTTAAAAACGTTAATAAACTTCATGTTTACGCATGGATTAAACATTGAAATAATTTTAAAACACTTATTAAAAAAGTTGGTGTCGACCGTGGGACTTAGAAAAATTTCGGGAAGTCCGATTCGCCTGCTGGAATTACCGCACGGGCAGGACACCTCGCTCCGACGAATCGGTTTTTTCCATTTTTTTTGAAAAATAAATTTTTGTAATTTTTTTTAACGTTGAAAACGTTAATAAACATCATGTTTACGCATGGATTAAACATTGAAATAATTTTAAAACGCTTATTAAAAAAGTTGGTGTCGACCGTGGGACTTAGAAAAATTTCGGGAAGTCCGATTCGCCTGCTGGAATTACCGCACGGGCTGGACACCTCGCTCCGCCGAATCGGTTTTTTCCTTTTTTTCCGAAAAATAAATTTTTGTAATTTTTTTTAATGTTAAAAACGTTAATAAACTTCATGTTTACGCATGGATTAAACATTGAAATAATTTTAAAACGCTTATTAAAAAAGTTGGTGTCGACCGTGGGACTTAGAAAAATTTCGGGAAGTCCGATTCGCCTGCTGGAATTACCGCACGGGCAGGACACCTCGCTCCGACGAATCGGTTTTTTCCATTTTTTCCGAAAAATAAATTTTTGTAATTTTTTTTAATGTTAAAAACGTTAATAAACTTCATGTTTACGCATGGATTAAACATTGAAATAATTTTAAAACGCTTATTAAAAAAGTTGGTGTCGACCGTGGGACTTAGAAAAATTTCGGGAAGTCCGATTCGCCTGCTGGAATTACCGCACGGGCTGGACACCTCGCTCCGCCGAATCGGTTTTTTCCTTTTTTTCCGAAAAATAAATTTTTGTAATTTTTTTTAATGTTAAAAACGTTAATAAACTTCATGTTTACGCATGGATTAAACATTGAAATAATTTTAAAACGCTTATTAAAAAAGTTGGTGTCGACCGTGGGACTTAGAAAAATTTCGGGAAGTCCGATTCGCCTGCTGGAATTACCGCACGGGCAGGACACCTCGCTCCGACGAATCGGTTTTTTCCATTTTTTTTGAAAAATAAATTTTTGTAATTTTTTTTAATGTTAAAAACGTTAATAAACTTCATGTTTACGCATGGATTAAACATTGAAATAATTTTAAAACGCTTATTAAAAAAGTTTACTCTTGACCGTGGGGACTTAGAAAAATTCCGGCTTGCACGGATTCGACCACTCTGTTTTTCGGAGTTTCTGAGAAAAATAAATTTTTGTAATTTTTTTCATTATGATTTCTGAGTTCTCCCAGTAGTTTAATGTAAGGATTAAGCATTTAAAAATTTTTAAATCGAATATTAAAAAAGTTTACTCTTGCAATTTTTGGAAAAAAAAAATTCTAAAAAATTTTTCTTTCGGTGGAAACTAACGTTTAATATGTACAATAACGATTTATCGAATAAAAATCGTATGTTAATATATGTTCGAATCGACCATAGTTTCAGCGGCTAAGTACCAGCAGCCCGGCCGGTTGGTCTGTACGCGCGGCAGTTTACCACCATAAGCGCCCGTGCTGAGCGGCCGGCGCCGCGGTCGTCGCGGCCGCCCGTTTGGTTACTATAAGAGAGCACGTCGGTTCGAGCGGACCGGTCGGCGCAGCGGCGGGCGAGCGGCTATTCTACGATCTCGGTCGAGAAGCAGTCGTTCAGCTCCTCGAGGTCCATTCCTCGACTGTTCTGTACCGCGTTCCGTTGCGAATTTTTCTCTACACAGCATGACCACGGGTCGGTGTCTCAGACCGAATGGCCCTTATGTGGTAAGCCCAGAATGTTGGGTTGGATACAACGTATATTCGTTATACTTGTACGACTCTCACATCAACTCTCAGAAACCCAAAAGGGGTTTTCTATCCGAGCGAAAATATATTTTTCGTATACAAAAATTTAATGGCAAAGACCAAACGAAATACTACACACAAAAAGGGGCGACGAACAAAAATTGTTCGAATGAAATATAATATATACATATAAAATTGAGGTGTCCTAAGAGAGAAATACATAAACTAAGAGGTATATATTATAAGAAATATATATTATTTCTGGGCAAAGAAGAGAGAACGAAAAGAAGAGTATGATCTTTAACGCGAGGGCCTCGACATGGGTACGCCTAGCATGGTTCGCGCTTTCTCGATATGTCCAGCATGTTAACGTACGCGGTCTTCGGACTTCGTGCGTTATGTCCGTGCTTACACGATGGAGAGCGCTCGAGCATACGTGCTTACAAACCTGAAAGTCGATGTGACATCCGAGATTCTTTTTCTTCTAAAAAGATCTCGGAGAGATACACGGGAGAGTTTGAAATTTTTGGAGGTCCTCCTGATGTATATGCGCGGATATACCCATGTGGTAATTCGTGCGGAGTTGGTA
>NW_027475251.1:45000-52500 GCF_051020985.1 Nomia melanderi | reverse complement strand
TTGAACAAGGCGCATAGAGCCCGCCGAACCACGATTTCCGTGCGTCTTACATCTTTCGACGATGGGACGATCCACGCGAAGAGTTGTTTCGTGCTCGCGCGAGGTGCGATAGCGTCGATTCGCTTTTCTGTACGGGGAGAAATAGAACGATGAGTTGACTTATCGGGTCTTCGTTGGAATTACCGTCGCTGGCATTGTAAACTCCAGATGACCTTGTGATTCCTTCGTCGGGCACTGGTAAAGGGTGGCGATGATTCGTTCTATAATAGAAATACCCGTCGTAGCGATTCGGCCGAGACACCCGCCACGAAACACTCTCTCGTCGTGGAATCCCCGCGTCGGAGAGTAAAACGCGCGAAGGCTTACTATGAGAGAAGAAATAGTATATGCCGGTGGTTCGCGTGTGTAGGCTCTATACGAAATTGCGATTCAAGAGAGTAGGAAAAGACGCGATGAACCACGATTTCCGTGCGTCTTACGTCTCTCGACGATGGGACGATCCACGCGAAGAGTTGTTACGTGCTCGCGCGAGGTGCGATAGCGTCGATTCGCTTTTCTGTACGGGGAGAAATAGAACGATGAGCTGACTTATCGGGTCTTCGTTGGAATTACCGTCGCTGGCATTGTAAACTCCAGATGACCTTGTGATTCCTTCGTCGGGCACTGGTAAAGGGTGGCGATGATTCGTTCTATAATAGAAATACCCGTCGTAGCGTTTCGGCCTAGTCACCCGCCACGAAACACTCTCTCGTCGTGGAATCCCCGCGTCGGAGAGTAAAACGCCGAAGGCTTACTTATGAAACTTACGTCTCTCGACGATGGGACGATCCACGCGAAGAGTTGTTACGTGCACGCGTATGGTGCGATTGCGTCGATTCGCTTTTCTGTACGGGGAGCAATAGAACGTTGAGTTGACTTATCGGGTCTTCGTTGGAATTACCGTCGCTGGCATTGTAAACTCCAGATGACCTTGTGATTCCTTCGTCGGGCACTGGTAAAGGGTGGCGATGATGCGTTCTATAATAGAAATACCCGTCGTAGCGTTTCTTCCGAGTCAACCCGCTCACGAAACACTCTCTCGTCGTGGAATCCCCGCGTCGGAGAGTAAAACGCGAATTCATAGTATGGAAACTTACGTCTCTCGACGATGGGACGATCCACGCGAAGAGTTGTTACGTGCACGCGTATGGTGCGATTGCGTCGATTCGCTTTTCTGTACGGGGAGTAATAGAACGTTGAGTTGACTTATCGGGTCTTCGTTGGAATTACCGTCGCTGGCATTGTAAACTCCAGATGACCTTGTGATTCCTTCGTCGGGCACTGGTAAAGGGTGGCGATGATGCGTTCTATAATAGAAATACCCGTCGTAGCGTTTCTTCCGAGTCAACCCGCTCACGAAACTCTCTCTCGTCGTGGAATCCCCGCGTCGGAGAGTAAAACGCGAATTCATACTATGAAAACTTACGTCTCTCGACGATGGGACGATCCACGCGAAGAGTTGTTTACGTGCACGCGTATGGTGCGATTGCGTCGATTCGCTTTTCTGTACGGGGAGAAATAGAACGTTGAGTTGACTTATCGGGTCTTCGTTGGAATTACCGTCGCTGGCATTGTAAACTCCAGATGACCTTGTGATTCCTTCGTCGGGCACTGGTAAAGGGTGGCGATGATGCGTTCTATAATAGAAATACCCGTCGTAGCGTTTCTTCCGAGTCAACCCGCTCACGAAACTCTCTCTCTCGTCGTGGAATCCCCGCGTCGGAGAGTAAAACGCCGAAGGCTTACTATGAAACTTACGTCTCTCGACGATGGGACGATCCACGCGAAGAGTTGTTACGTGCACGCGTATGGTGCGATTGCGTCGATTCGCTTTTCTGTACGGGGAGTAATAGAACGTTGAGTTGACTTATCGGGTCTTCGTTGGAATTACCGTCGCTGGCATTGTAAACTCCAGATGACCTTGTGATTCCTTCGTCGGGCACTGGTAAAGGGTGGCGATGATTCGTTCTATAATAGAAATACCCGTCGTAGCGTTTCTTCCGAGTCAACCCGCTCACGAAACTCTCTCTCGTCGTGGAATCCCCGCGTCGGAGAGTAAAACGCGAATTCATAGTATGGAAACTTACGTCTCTCGACGATGGGACGATCCACGCGAAGAGTTGTTACGTGCACGCGTATGGTGCGATTGCGTCGATTCGCTTTTCTGTACGGGGAGCAATAGAACGTTGAGTTGACTTATCGGGTCTTCGTTGGAATTACCGTCGCTGGCATTGTAAACTCCAGATGACCTTGTGATTCCTTCGTCGGGCACTGGTAAAGGGTGGCGATGATTCGTTCTATAATAGAAATACCCGTCGTAGCGTTTCTTCCGAGTCAACCCGCTCACGAAACTCTCTCTCGTCGTGGAATCCCCGCGTCGGAGAGTAAAACGCGAATTCATACTATGAAAACTTACGTCTCTCGACGATGGGACGATCCACGCGAAGAGTTGTTTACGTGCACGCGTATGGTGCGATTGCGTCGATTCGCTTTTCTGTACGGGGAGAAATAGAACGTTGAGTTGACTTATCGGGTCTTCGTTGGAATTACCGTCGCTGGCATTGTAAACTCCAGATGACCTTGTGATTCCTTCGTCGGGCACTGGTAAAGGGTGGCGATGATGCGTTCTACAATAGAAATACCCGTCGTAGCGTTTCTTCCGAGTCAACCCGCTCACGAAACTCTCTCTCGTCGTGGAATCCCCGCGTCGGAGGGTAAAACGCGATATATAATAGTATATGCCAGTGGTTCGCGCGCGTCGTCTCTGAGATACGCGGTCGACAGAGTTCCGAAAACACGTGATGTGCCACGATTTCCGTGCGTCTTACATCTTTCGACGATGGGACGATCCACGCGAAGAGAACGTTCGTGCTTGCGTGAGGTGCAACAGCGTCGATTCGCTTTTCTGTACGGGGAGAAATAGAACGTTGAGTTGACTTATCGGGTCTTCGTTGGAATTACCGTCGCTGGCATTGTAAACTCCAGATGACCTTGTGATTCCTTCGTCGGGCACTGGTAAAGGGTGGCGATGATTCGTTCTATAATAGTAATACCCGTCGTAGCGTTTCGACCGATGTCACCCGCCACGAAAGTCTCTCTCGACGTGGAAACCCCGCGCCGAAGAGTAAACGCGAAGGCTTACCATACGAAAGAAAACGGTATTATACGCCTGTGGTATGTGCGTCTCGGCTCTGTGATACGCGATCGGCAGAGTTACAAAAAAACGTTGATGGGCCACGATTTCCGTGCGTCTTACATCTTTCGACGATGGGACGATCCACGCGAAGAGTAGTTACGTGCTCGCGCGAGGTGCGATAGCGTCGATTCGCTTTTCTGTACGGGGAGAAATAGAACGATGAGTTGACTTATCGGGTCTTCGTTGGAATTACCGTCGCTGGCATTGTAAACTCCAGATGACCTTGTGATTCCTTCGTCGGGCACTGGTAAAGGGTGGCGATGATTCGTTCTATAATAGAAATACCCGTCGTAGCGATTCGGCCGAGTCACCCGCCACGAAACTCTCTCTCGTCGTGGAATCCCCATGTCGGAGAGTAAAACGCGAAGGCTAACTATATAAGAAATATATAGTATTATTTATGCCTGTGGTTCTCCGTTTGCCCTACTCTCAGATACGCGACTCGGAGAGTTACGAATAATCGTGATGGACCACGATTTCTGTACGTCTTACATCTTTCGACGATGGGACGATCCACGCGAAGAGATCATTCCTGCTTGCGTGAGGTGCGATAGCGCCGATTCGCTTTTCTGTACGGGGAGAAATAGAACGATGAGTTGACTTATCGGGTCTTCGTTGGAATTACCGTCGCTGGCATTGTAAACTCCAGATGACCTTGTGATTCCTTCGTCGGGCACTGGTAAAGGGTGGCGATGATTCGTTCTATAATAGAAATACCCGTCGTAGCGATTCGGCCGTGTCACCCGCCACGAAAATCTCTCTCGTCGTGGAATCCCCGCGTCGTAGAGTAAACGCGAAGGCTTGCTATAGAAGACTATAGTTTATACGCCTGTGGTTCACCGGTTGCCTGCTCTCCGGGGTACGCGATCGCGCAGGAGTTACGGAAGAACTTGATGGGCCACGATCTCCAAGCGGCTATATCTTTCGACGATGGGACGATTCACGCGAAGAGAACGTTCGTGCATGCGTGAGGTGCGATAGCGTTGATTCGCTTGTCTGTACGGGGAGAAATAGAACGATGAGTTGACTTATCGGGTCTTCGTTGGAATTACCGTCGCTGGCATTGTAAACTCCAGATGACCTTGTGATTCCTTCGTCGGGCACTGGTAAAGGGTGGCGATGATTCGTTCTATAATAGAAATACCCGTCGTAGCGTTTCGACCGATGTCACCCGCCACGAAATTCTCTCTCGTCGTGGAATCCCCGCGTCGGAGAGTAACCGCCGAAGGCTTGCTATAGAAGACTATAGTTTATACGCCTGTGGTTCACCGGTTGCCGGCTCTCCGGGGCACGCGAAGGTTACGGAGGGACGTGAAGCGCCCGAGCAATGAAACGTCCGCAGGAGGAAACGAGCAACCGCCGAACATTGTTTCGCGACGTTTCCATAATGTATTGTCGTTTCGCTCGCATCCCGCTTCTTTCCCCTAGTTTCCTCGACGCGTAGTTTCGCAGCCTTAGTGGACGAATCATTCTCGATTCGAGGAAAGATATGCAGTGGGGCGTGCAATGAGCCCGCCAGAGACCACGATCTCCAATGCGTCTTTACATCTTTGGACGATGGGACGATCCACGCGAAGAGAACGTTCGTGCTTGCGCGAGGTGCATTAGCGTCGATTCGCTTTTCTGTACGGGGAGAAATAGAACGATGAGTTGACTTATCGGGTCTTCGTTGGAATTACCGTCGCTGGCATTGTAAACTCCAGATGACCTTGTGATTCCTTCGTCGGGCACTGGTAAAGGGTGGCGATGATTCGTTCTATAATAGAAATACCCGTCGTAGCGATTCGGCCGAGTCACCCGCCACGAAACTGTCTCTCTTTCGTCGTGGAAACCCCGCGTCGGAGAGTAAAACGCGCGAAGGCTGTGACTGTAACATATATATATATATATACACAGTATACAATGCCTGTGGTTTTTGCGCGTGTCGGCTCTTCGGTATACGCGATCGGCCAGAGTTACGGAGGGACGGTGAAGCGCACGAGAAATTGAAACGGCCGCACGATTGGAACCGAGCAACCGTCGAACATTGTTTCGCGACGTTTCCATAATGCGTTTTCGTTTCGCTCGCATACCGCTTCTTTTCCCCTAGTCTCTGAGACGCGTTTTCGAGCCGTTCTTCTACTATCGATTCTCGTAGAGAGAAGGGACCGGGTAGTCTGGAAGTGGAACCCGCATCTTGCGTGTACCGTACACGGAATTGAGAGGACCGGCCGTGAAGCTCGTTTTAAAGCCGTGCGTCTGACACCCAACTCTTGCGCGCCAATTTCGCGGCAAGAGATAATATGGGACGAATGACCGGCAAAGAGCCAGCTGTGAAGTCTGTTTTTTTAATCGAATCCGTGGACGTGTGTATGCCGTAGCGTCGCTCGTCGTGTTCGTTCATGGTCGTTCCGAGAGAAAGAACGAAAGCGGTAACGAAGGGACCGGCCGTGAAGCTCGTTTTAAAGCCGCGCGTCTGACACCCAACTCTTGCGCGCCAATTTCGCGGCAAGAGATAACATGGGACGAATGACCGGCAAAGAGCCAGCTGTGAAGTCTTTTTTCATTATTTGCTTTCAATCGATCGATCGGTACGATTCGTGCAACGTTTCGCGCGATGCGACGCGAAAACATGCGCGCAACAATAGATGCGTCTGATCGGAAGAACGCGAGGGTCGACTGCACGCGATGGATTCAGTATCGGGTAGGATACAAAATATATCCCCGTCGTTTCCACGCGTGCGAGTCTTCTGCGTCTTTCGCGGGTTTTTGAATGCACTATACGCCCGGAACGTCGAGAAATATATACATATTACTTGAACGTTTTTCGTCTCGAAAGGCTTCGGTGTCGTCTCCAAGGCGACGCCTGAATCTCCTTCGCGCGCTGGTCGGAGATTCAGGTATCAACTTTTATCTTCTCTTTGAAAGAAGAGAGATATTAGGTCGAACAAGTGAGAATAAAATTATATATGTGAAATATAAAATTTATACGATTACCCTGAACGGTGGATCACTTGGCTCGTGGGTCGATGAAGAACGCAGCTAATTGCGCGTCAACGTGTGAACTGCAGGACACATGAACATCGACATTTCGAACGCACATTGCGGTCCACGGATACAATTCCTGGACCACGCCTGGCTGAGGGTCGTTTACGTACCATACACTGCTTGCGTAGCTCTGTCAAATCCCCGCCGTCGTTCACCTCTTCGGATCGAACGTTTTTTTACCGAAGGGCGCAAAGAACGTCTCTGAGTCGGGTTAAGAGAAGGATGCTACGTACGAGCGAACGATGGGTGTCTCGTCGGCGTTTGTCGCGGACACGCGAAAATTCTGTGAATTTCACGGACAGTGTACGTTCTAGTTGTTGCAAAACGATCGGAATCGTTTGTATGGACTCGCGTGAGTGTTCGCGGCGTCGTGCGTCGTTCAATTACGACCGCCCGCGGATACCGCTCCACTGCGATATGGATCTGAGCGACAACTTTTTCGGCTGTTCGTGAGATGAACGGTTTCGTGTGTTTAGAAAAATTTTTTTTCCCGCGCTCCCGACGTCACCTGAAATGATGCGTCAGAGGTGAAAGAAAATATTAAGAAGTCGAGAGAGAGAGACTACACACGTTTTATTCATATTTTGTATACCGTGCGTGAGACGGATGTGCACGACACGTCGTATGTCGGTATATTACCGACTGGCCCCAGGGAGATTGTTTTCTTCCTCTCTTACGAATGAGATGTACGTTTCGGAGGATCGTCGTTACCGAAACACACGGCAAAACGAGACTTCTCGCAGCAGAACCTTTATACACAATACACATCGACTCTTTTTACCCCGAGAGAGAGAGAAAAGGTGTATTTCTTTTTTTTATTTTTCGAATTCGACGCACGAACGCTTTGACGACTGGAGAAAAACACGGTGTGTGTTAAAATCGTGCGGGACGAGCATGCGTATTCGTAACGGGTCGAATAGTTCTTATTCCCCGTCGTCGCGTGTCCTCGCTGGACCACCACCGTGCGCTTCCGCCACGTTCAGTTGAATTTCGAAATATATATATATAAAAAGAATCACCATATACTCTCTTTCGGGAGGTGTATTTTTATCGGTTTCTGCTATAGAGAAGAGACGGAGATCGTGTTGTGAGGTGTAACGTTTCTGTATCCCCGTTTCGGAGGATCGTCGTTATCGGCGGAACACACGTCAAAACGAGACTTCTCGCAGAACCTTTATACACAATACACATCGACTCTTTTACCCCGAGAGAGAGAAAAGGTGTTTTTCTTTTTTTTT
>NW_027475251.1:30000-40000 GCF_051020985.1 Nomia melanderi | reverse complement strand
CACGGCGGCAAGTACGCCAAAGAGGAAGGACATGGTCAAGTCCTACGCGACTGTGACCATGTCTAAGAAAGAGATAATAGAGAAGGGACCGACACGCCATGTCGTGACGGTCTACCTAAAAGATAATGACTCCGACTGGGAGCAAACCAGAAAGGCCATGACACGGGGCTTCAGGCCAACAAACGAGAAACTGCAGGTTAAGGCAGTAAAAAAGATAAGTAAAGGAGGCCTCCTCGTTGAAACGGCGACGAAGGAAGGCCTCCAGAGACTCATAAATAATAAGCCCTTGCAAAGCTTGGGACTTAAGATCGGCACTCCGCCGAAGAAAAATCCAAAGATGGTCATTTATAATGTACCAGACTTGGACGAGAATCAGTTGCTTTTCGCTCTAGAAAAGCAAAATGGTGAATTGATATCGCCTGAGGCGATCAAAGAAATAAAGCCCCTGTTTAAAACAGGGAAAGGGAATAGCAAAAATTGGGTGATAGAAGTATCACCCAAAGCAAGGAAAGCACTCAAGGACAGAGGAAGGCTGTTCCTTGAGTGGCAAGTATGCCACGTACGTGATTACGTAGTGGCAGGGAGATGCTTCCGCTGTCAGGCGTTTGGCCATATAGCCAAACACTGCCGGGCGGTTGCAGACACATGCGGCCACTGCGCCCAAGAGGGGCACTCCTTTAAGGCGTGCCCAAATAAGAATGATAAGCCCACTTGCATTAACTGCAAGAGGGCCCAAAGACCACATAAGCACTCGTCCAGATCGGACGAGTGCTCAGCGTACAAGTACGCAGTTGCGAACATAATCCAAAAGACGGATTATGGAGATTAATTGAACGAAAGATGGTGAGACTCCACCCGAACGACGGCGCGGGCATAACGACCTCACGGAAGTTATGTGTCGGGAGGGTGTGATCGCAACTTGTTGCGATCAAAACTCTTACAGAAGCTTGTCCTGTAAGCCCGCTAGAGACCGAATGCGACTCAGCCTCCTCGTGGTCCCCGCTGGTAACGTCCTGGACGGTAATATTCCGTCTCGGCGGGTATTATCGGACAGGGCGGCTAAATGAGTCGCGCCCCGCGAGGGGCGGTCTTCTCTTCTGATGATCCTGCGGGTGAAGGAGAGGTTATTCCAAACACAGGCATCGTACAGGCGCCGGCTGTACGGTGCTCTCTTGGCGTGGGTCCGCCAGAGAAGTGGAGGCCCATCAGGCTTCTCGTTGTGACTTGTCACATGCCGATATGAGTGTAATCTCGAGGTGCGGCATGCCCTACTTCAGGGCAGCGAAATACCTTCTGTCCCTATCTACCCCCCCCAGGGGCCGCCGGTAGATGGCGGTTCGGGATTTTGCGCTCCCGGGGTTCCCGAGCACTCGCATACCGTAACCGGCTGTCGTTAGCAACGACCCACCGGGCCAGGGGGCCTAATAACCCTCTGTCCCGGTGGTACGCGCGACAGACCGGCCGGGGGTCTTGCCTTAACCGGCTGGGCCGCGAGGAGATAAACCTCTATAATAAATCCCTTGCTCAAGCTATGGCGCGCGGCGAAGGGCGCGTATCCGCCTTGCACTAACACTGTGGATACGTGGCCGGTGGGTGCACCGGTCCCTAGCGGCCCCCCGCGGGACACCAGGCGCATCCCGTGAGTACGTAGCCTTCCCCCTCGGAATGGGCGTCACCCGGGGGGGTGATGTTAGATCGTCCCGACTCGTGGGACTTAATATGAGTAACAAGAAAATAACATTGAAAAATATAATTGGGGCTGGGGGGGAGAAAGGTAAAGGAGGGAAGGTGGAGGAGAAGGAGAAGAAGGTGGTGGAGGAGGTACGGAGCAGCAGGGCGGAGGCTGATGCTCCTAGTACATCGCGGAGCCGTAGCGTGAGCGTCCGCAGGCGTCGGAATAGCCGAGACAGTAGTGCCGGATCCAAGAGGAGGAAGGCTGATGGGGATGATGTGAGTGAATGCGATATGATGAGTGAATGTGGAAGTGTGAATGATGATGCGAAAGGTGAATTGGGTGTGCGTGAGGATCTGTGTGCGAGCGCGATGACCGTGAGAGGATGTGATGAGCGTGATGAGCGTGATGAGTTAGTGCGAATGAGAATGATTGGTGAGAAGCTGCGGAAGTGTGTGTTCAGTGACGTGAATCGAGTGAATAAAAGCGTGAGTGAGTGTATTTTGAATTGTGTGGGAGAGTATGAGGAATGCCTGATGCGTATGATGTGTGAGAACGAAAGGTTGAAGGGTCGTTTGGATGAGTGTGTGAAGCGTGACTGGGTGCGTGAGTCCGTTAGTGTGTCACCCGTGCAAGGTGTGTCTGGAAAAACGTTTGCGAGTGTGATTGGGTCAAAGCCGAGTGTTGGTATGAGTGCGAGAAAAGAGAGAGTGAGTGAGCCGATGCGGATGAGTGAAAGGAAATTTGCTGTCGTCATCAAACCGAAGGACGACAACTCTAAGATGACGAGCGAGCAAGTAAAAGAGAAAGTCATGAATGAAGTCAGTAAGTGTTTGAATGTCCGTGTGAAGGCCGTACGTAAAACGAGAAGTGGAGGTATCGCCGTCGAGACGGTTAGCGAGAATGAGTTGAAGCGAATGCGTGAGTGTGAGAAGTTCGGAAAGATTGGTCTGCGTGTGGATGAACCGCGTAAGATTGGTGCAAAAGTTATAGTGTACGATGTCCCTTGTGCGGTTACAAATGAGGAATTGTTGTGTGAGTTGTATGAGAAAAATTTGAAAGAGTGTGTGAGTGAGAAAGAGTTTAAAGAGCGTGTGCGTGTGGTCAGCAGGACCAATAAGAAAGATTCGAATGTGGGTAATTGTGTGTTTGAACTGAGTGTGCGTATGTGGAGTAAATTAATGAATGAGGGACGTGTGTATATACATTGGCGTGCATGTAAACTGAGAGAGTTTGTGAGTGTGTTGCGTTGCCATAAGTGCTGTGCGTTCGGGCACATGGCCAGGGAATGCAAGGAGAAAGAGAGTGTGTGCCAAAAGTGTGGTGAGACTGGGCACATGAGGAGTGATTGTAAAAACAGCGAGTGTTGTAGAAATTGTCGGTTGAGAGGTAACAAGAGCGACCATTCGGTTACGTCCGTGGAATGTCCGGAATACGTGCGAATGGCTGAGCGTGAGAGAGCGAGAATAAGTGTGGATTAATGTCTGTGTACGTCCTAAATGCGATCCAGTGTAATTGTCAGCGGGCATATGCGGTGATGTGTGATTTGGGTGTTGTAATGAATGAGAATCGAGTGAGTGTAGGCATATTACAGGAGCCATATGTCGCTGTGGATGGGTGTGTGAAAGGCTTGCCCGCTGGTATGAATGTGTATGTATGTGAAGCGAGCCAGAAGAAGGCCGCTATTGTTGTAAATGATGATCGTGTGGAGTCTATGTGTGTGAGAGAATGTACGAATGAATATGGTGTGTGTGTGTGGATGAAGGGGGATTTTGGAGAGGTGTATGTGATTTCTGTGTATTGCAGGTACGGCCAAGAAATTGGTCCGTACCTGCAATACTTGGAGTGTGTGCGTGAGCGATTGAGGGGAAAGAGGTTAATAGTTGGTATGGATGCGAATGCAGTGTCGCCCTTGTGGTACAGCAAGGGCGACCTGCATTCTAGAGAGAATGTGTTGCGTGGCGAGTTATTGGAAGAGTGGATCATTGGATCCGGAATGCGTGTGTTGAATGAACCGAGTGAGTGGTATACGTTTGCGGGAGTGCATGGGCAGAGTGACATCGATGTCACTCTGGTGAATGATGTGTGGGCCAGGTGTCAGTTTGAATGGGAGATTAAGAATGATTGGGGTGTGAGTGACCATAATGTGATAAGTATTAGAGTAAGTTGCGAGAATGAGTGTGAGAATGTGATTGTAGCCGGGCGGAGGTGGTCCAGCAAAGGAGTTGACTGGGACGGATACGTGAGTGAATTGAAGGAATGTGCTGCTGTGAATGGTGTGAACGTTCGAATGGATGCGAGTGTGGATGAACTGTGGGAGTGTGTGAAATCATGGATCTACGTTGCGAATGAAAGACGTTTGAAAGAGATCAAGAGAGTGAATGCTAGAAAGCCTGTATGGTGGACGCGTGGTTTGGAACGAATGAAGAAGCGTGTGAGAAAGCTAAGGAAGCAATTCCAGAGAGCAAGGAAACGAGGAGTGAATGTGAACGAGAGAGAGGAGGAATATAAGAGATGTATGCGTGAATATAAGAGAGAATTGTGTCGTGTGAAAGAGAAAAACTGGCAACAGTTTGTGAGTAAGTGGAGCAACGTAGATCCATGGGGATCAGTATACAAGGTCTGCAGAGGAAAGAAAGGGAATGAGCGATTGAGCACGTTGAATGTGAATGGAAGGATGACGAGTACGTGGGAAGAGAGTGCGTGTGCTTTGCTGGACACCCATTTCCCGGCTACGCGAATGGGTGCAGTGCGTGAGTTCGATGTTATGCGTGATGGTCACACGAGTGTAAGTAGTTTTGAATGGTGCGAGATTGAGGATGCGGTGAGTCGTGTGAAGATGCGTAAGGCACCTGGCCTAGATGGTATTTCTGGAGAGATCGTGAAGCGTGTATGGTGTGCGATTCCGGAGTGGATGATGAGACTGTATGATGAGTGTTTGAGAACTAACTCTTTCCCGAGTGAATGGAAAAAGGCGAGAGTGATTGTGTTGTTAAAATCCCCCGACAAAGTGCGATCCGACCCCAGGTCTTACAGAGCCATATGTTTGTTGCCCGTGTTGGGCAAAGTGTTGGAGCGAATGATGGTTAATCGTCTTATGTGTAGTATGAATGTGAGTATGAATGATGCCCAGCACGGGTTTAGACGGGGTCGGTCCACAGAGAGTGCATGGATGAAAGTTAAGGAGTATGTGGGAGCGAGTGAGTGTAAATATGTATTAGGTGTGTTTGTCGATTTTCAAGGAGCGTTCGACAATTTGGAGTGGATGAGAGTGATTGAGAGATTGAATGTGATTGGATGTAAAGAGATTGGGTTATGGATGAGCTATTTTAAGGATCGCATGGTGTGTATGGAAGGTGTGAATGGGATTGTGTGGAAAAAAGTTGAACGTGGGTGTCCACAGGGGTCCATTTGTGGGCCATTTATTTGGAACATAATGATGGACGAACTCCTGTGGACACTGAGTGAATGTGGATGTAAGTGTGTTGCGTATGCGGATGATTTGTTGTTGATTGTGGAAGGGCGTAATCGAATGGAGCTTGAGCGAATGGGAACCGAGTGGATGAGACATGTGAGTGAATGGGGAGCGAGAGTTGGTGTGAGTGTGTCTGAAAGTAAAACGGTGTGTATGCTGATGAAAGGGATCCTGGCCAGATCTAGATGCCCGAACGTACGTGTGAATGAGAGATGCGTGAAGTATGTTGAATGCGTGAAGTACCTTGGTGTGTGGATGAGTGAGAGAATGAATTTTAGGATGCATCTGGTGAATGTGAGGTCTAAGATTATGAATGTTGTGGGGCAAATGAGAAGAGTGTTACGGAGTGAATGGGGTGTGAGAAAGAGAGCTATGCGTGTGTTGTACAAGGGACTGTTTGAAGCGTGTGTGTTGTATGGATCGAGTGTATGGTGTGATGTTTTGCGTTTCGAGTATGGGAGGAAGTTATTAGAGCGGTGTCAGCGTGTCGTGTTGTATGTGTGCGTGCGTGTGTGTAGGACCGTCTCGACGGAGGCCATGCAGGTCCTCATGGGAGCGATCCCGTGGGACCTGCAGTGCAGACGGCGAGCGATTGTGTGGAAATTGAAGAATGGTGTGAGCGTGGGTACGAATGAGTGTGTGAATGATGACGAAATGCGTGGGAAACATCGGCTGAGTGCATGAGAATTTTGGATGAGAGACTGTATGATGAATGGCAGAGTAGATGGGATGAGAGTGAAAGGGGACGGGTGACATATAGGTTTATAAGGGATGTAAGGTTTGCGTGGAAGGAGAGTGAGTTCGACCCGGGAATGTTTGTTTGCTTTATTTTGACCGGTCACGGTAGTATGAATGCATATCTGTATGAACGTGGTCTGAGTGAGAGTGATTTATGTGTGTGTGGTGAGCGAGAGGACTGGGAGCATGTGTTGTGTCATTGTCGAGTGTATGAGGATATCCGCAGCCTCAGTGAATGTGGTGTGATTGTGAGAGAGGATGGGTGTGTGGATGTGAGTGCTGTGTTAGGTAGTAAGGTTACGTATAAATGTTTTAGTATGACTGTGAATCGTATGTTTGAGAGGAGACGAATGAATGCGAATCGAGCGAATGTTTCTGTTTAGATTTTAGGTGTCCCGTTAGGGGTCGCAGGGCGGAACCCCGGCAGGCGAAGGTTCGCGGGACCAGGCCATGGCCTGGTTACCGCGGCGGATTCCTGTCGGATCCGTTGGAGCGTAGCGACTCCACGAACCCGATGCTGGCCAAACCGAGGCCTGGATTGTAGGAATCCTAAATACGGGAGACGGGGTTTACTCCGTCGAAAAGGTCCCACCAGTAGATCTTAAGACTGGTACCGCGGGGACCGGTTCGCCCGCCGGGCTACGGCTCGGTCCGGTCTTGGGTTTGGACTCGCGGGGGCAGTGGTTGATAGCCAAATGCTGGCTAGGGACCCCTTTTTCCAGGGTCCCGGCGGGGGAGCTGCGTCCCAACAGCTCGCGCACCGGCCTGCTAAGCCGGTAGGGTGTGGAAAGTCACCCGGCACCACCAGTTGTCTGTCTCAAGGTCCTACAGCCTTGGGGCGCCACTGGTAGTCTTCGCGGCTTGCGGAGTCTCGCTGATTGGGCGTTATCCCAATCCCGCGCCCATGGGGGCCGTCCGGGGAAACCCTCTGGGTATATATCGGACGTAAAACAACTTGACTTTAATGTCCCTATCTACTCCCCCCAGGGGCCGCCGGTAGATGGCGGTTCGGGATTTTGCGCTCCCGGGGTTCCCGAGCACTCGCATACCGTAACCGGCTGTCGTTAGCAACGACCCACCGGGCCAGGGGGCCTAATAACCCTCTGTCCCGGTGGTACGCGCGACAGACCGGCCGGGGGTCTTGCCTTAACCGGCTGGGCCGCGAGGAGATAAACCTCTATAATAAATCCCTTGCTCAAGCTATGGCGCGCGGCGAAGGGCGCGTATCCGCCTTGCACTAACACTGTGGATACGTGGCCGGTGGGTGCACCGGTCCCTAGCGGCCCCCCGCGGGACACCAGGCGCATCCCGTGAGTACGTAGCCTTCCCCCTCGGAATGGGCGTCACCCGGGGGGGTGATGTTAGATCGTCCCGACTCGTGGGACTTAATATGAGTAACAAGAAAATAACATTGAAAAATATAATTGGGGCTGGGGGGGAGAAAGGTAAAGGAGGGAAGGTGGAGGAGAAGGAGAAGAAGGTGGTGGAGGAGGTACGGAGCAGCAGGGCGGAGGCTGATGCTCCTAGTACATCGCGGAGCCGTAGCGTGAGCGTCCGCAGGCGTCGGAATAGCCGAGACAGTAGTGCCGGATCCAAGAGGAGGAAGGCTGATGGGGATGATGTGAGTGAATGCGATATGATGAGTGAATGTGGAAGTGTGAATGATGATGCGAAAGGTGAATTGGGTGTGCGTGAGGATCTGTGTGCGAGCGCGATGACCGTGAGAGGATGTGATGAGCGTGATGAGCGTGATGAGTTAGTGCGAATGAGAATGATTGGTGAGAAGCTGCGGAAGTGTGTGTTCAGTGACGTGAATCGAGTGAATAAAAGCGTGAGTGAGTGTATTTTGAATTGTGTGGGAGAGTATGAGGAATGCCTGATGCGTATGATGTGTGAGAACGAAAGGTTGAAGGGTCGTTTGGATGAGTGTGTGAAGCGTGACTGGGTGCGTGAGTCCGTTAGTGTGTCACCCGTGCAAGGTGTGTCTGGAAAAACGTTTGCGAGTGTGATTGGGTCAAAGCCGAGTGTTGGTATGAGTGCGAGAAAAGAGAGAGTGAGTGAGCCGATGCGGATGAGTGAAAGGAAATTTGCTGTCGTCATCAAACCGAAGGACGACAACTCTAAGATGACGAGCGAGCAAGTAAAAGAGAAAGTCATGAATGAAGTCAGTAAGTGTTTGAATGTCCGTGTGAAGGCCGTACGTAAAACGAGAAGTGGAGGTATCGCCGTCGAGACGGTTAGCGAGAATGAGTTGAAGCGAATGCGTGAGTGTGAGAAGTTCGGAAAGATTGGTCTGCGTGTGGATGAACCGCGTAAGATTGGTGCAAAAGTTATAGTGTACGATGTCCCTTGTGCGGTTACAAATGAGGAATTGTTGTGTGAGTTGTATGAGAAAAATTTGAAAGAGTGTGTGAGTGAGAAAGAGTTTAAAGAGCGTGTGCGTGTGGTCAGCAGGACCAATAAGAAAGATTCGAATGTGGGTAATTGTGTGTTTGAACTGAGTGTGCGTATGTGGAGTAAATTAATGAATGAGGGACGTGTGTATATACATTGGCGTGCATGTAAACTGAGAGAGTTTGTGAGTGTGTTGCGTTGCCATAAGTGCTGTGCGTTCGGGCACATGGCCAGGGAATGCAAGGAGAAAGAGAGTGTGTGCCAAAAGTGTGGTGAGACTGGGCACATGAGGAGTGATTGTAAAAACAGCGAGTGTTGTAGAAATTGTCGGTTGAGAGGTAACAAGAGCGACCATTCGGTTACGTCCGTGGAATGTCCGGAATACGTGCGAATGGCTGAGCGTGAGAGAGCGAGAATAAGTGTGGATTAATGTCTGTGTACGTCCTAAATGCGATCCAGTGTAATTGTCAGCGGGCATATGCGGTGATGTGTGATTTGGGTGTTGTAATGAATGAGAATCGAGTGAGTGTAGGCATATTACAGGAGCCATATGTCGCTGTGGATGGGTGTGTGAAAGGCTTGCCCGCTGGTATGAATGTGTATGTATGTGAAGCGAGCCAGAAGAAGGCCGCTATTGTTGTAAATGATGATCGTGTGGAGTCTATGTGTGTGAGAGAATGTACGAATGAATATGGTGTGTGTGTGTGGATGAAGGGGGATTTTGGAGAGGTGTATGTGATTTCTGTGTATTGCAGGTACGGCCAAGAAATTGGTCCGTACCTGCAATACTTGGAGTGTGTGCGTGAGCGATTGAGGGGAAAGAGGTTAATAGTTGGTATGGATGCGAATGCAGTGTCGCCCTTGTGGTACAGCAAGGGCGACCTGCATTCTAGAGAGAATGTGTTGCGTGGCGAGTTATTGGAAGAGTGGATCATTGGATCCGGAATGCGTGTGTTGAATGAACCGAGTGAGTGGTATACGTTTGCGGGAGTGCATGGGCAGAGTGACATCGATGTCACTCTGGTGAATGATGTGTGGGCCAGGTGTCAGTTTGAATGGGAGATTAAGAATGATTGGGGTGTGAGTGACCATAATGTGATAAGTATTAGAGTAAGTTGCGAGAATGAGTGTGAGAATGTGATTGTAGCCGGGCGGAGGTGGTCCAGCAAAGGAGTTGACTGGGACGGATACGTGAGTGAATTGAAGGAATGTGCTGCTGTGAATGGTGTGAACGTTCGAATGGATGCGAGTGTGGATGAACTGTGGGAGTGTGTGAAATCATGGATCTACGTTGCGAATGAAAGACGTTTGAAAGAGATCAAGAGAGTGAATGCTAGAAAGCCTGTATGGTGGACGCGTGGTTTGGAACGAATGAAGAAGCGTGTGAGAAAGCTAAGGAAGCAATTCCAGAGAGCAAGGAAACGAGGAGTGAATGTGAACGAGAGAGAGGAGGAATATAAGAGATGTATGCGTGAATATAAGAGAGAATTGTGTCGTGTGAAAGAGAAAAACTGGCAACAGTTTGTGAGTAAGTGGAGCAACGTAGATCCATGGGGATCAGTATACAAGGTCTGCAGAGGAAAGAAAGGGAATGAGCGATTGAGCACGTTGAATGTGAATGGAAGGATGACGAGTACGTGGGAAGAGAGTGCGTGTGCTTTGCTGGACACCCATTTCCCGGCTACGCGAATGGGTGCAGTGCGTGAGTTCGATGTTATGCG
>NW_027475251.1:20000-25000 GCF_051020985.1 Nomia melanderi | reverse complement strand
CCGCTTCGACCGATACATTTTTTTCATTTTCAGAGAAAAAAAAATTTTTGTCAATTTTTTCAACCTTAAAAACGTTAATAAACTGCACTCTTATGCACGGATTAAGCATTGAAAAATTTTTAAAACATGTAATAAAAAAGTTTATTCTTGACCGTTCGGACTTAGAAAAATTTCGAGTACCCCGGATCGCCTGCTGGAATTACCGCACGGCCTGGACAGCCCGCATCGACCGATACATTTTTTCCATTTTCAGTGAAAAAAAAATTTTTGTCAATTTTCTCAACGTTAAAAACGTTAATAAACTGCGTTTTTATGAGTGGATTAAACATTGAAAAAATTTTGAAATATGTGATGAAAAAGTTTACTCTTGACCGTTCGGACTTAGAAAAATTTCGAGTACCTCGGATCGCCGGCTGGAATTACCGCACGGCCTGGACAGCTCGCATCGACCGATACATTTTTTCCATTTTCAGTGAAAAAAAAATTTTTGTCAATTTTCTCAACGTTAAAAACGTTAATAAACTGCGTTTTTATGCGTGGATTAAACATTAAAAAAATTTTGAAATATGTGATGAAAAAGTTTACTCTTGACCGTTCGGACTTAGAAAAATTTCGAGTACCTCGGATCGCCTGCTGGAATTACCGCACGGCCTGGACAGCCCGCATCGACCGATACATTTTTTCCATTTTCAGTGAAAAAAAAATTTTTGTCAATTTTCTCAACGTTAAAAACGTTAATAAACTGCGTTTTTATGCGTGGATTAAACATTAAAAAAATTTTGAAATATGTGATGAAAAAGTTTACTCTTGACCGTCGGGACTTAGAAAAATTTCGAGTACCCCGGATCGCCTGCTGGAATTACCGCACGGCCTGGATAGCCCGCATCGACCGATACATTTTTTCCATTTTCAGTGAAAAAAAAATTTTTGTCAATTTTCTCAACGTTAAAAACGTTAATAAACTGCGTTTTTATGCGTGGATTAAACATTAAAAAAATTTTGAAATATGTGATGAAAAAGTTTACTCTTGACCGTCGGGACTTAGAAAAATTTCGAGTACCCCGGATCGCCTGCTGGAATTACCGCACGGCCTGGATAGCCCGCATCGACCGATACATTTTTTCCATTTTCAGTGAAAAAAAAATTTTTGTCAATTTTCTCAACGTTAAAAACTGCGATAAACTGCGTTTTTATGCGTAGATTAAACATTGAAAAAATTTTGAAATATGCGATGAAAAAGTTTACTCTTGACCGTCGGGACTTAGAAAAATTTCGAGTACCCCGGATCGCCTGCTGGCATTACCGCACGGGCTGGACACCTCGCTCCGACGAATCGGTTTTTTCCATTTTTTTTGAAAAATAAATTTTTGTAATTTTTTTTAATGTCAAAAACGTTAATAAACGTCATGTTTACGCATGGATTAAACATTGAAATAATTTTAAAACACTTATTAAAAAAGTTGGTGTCGACCGTGGGACTTAGAAAAATTTCGGGAAGTCCGATTCGCCTGCTGGAATTACCGCACGGGCAGGACACCTCGCTCCGACGAATCGGTTTTTTCCATTTTTTTTGAAAAATAAATTTTTGTAATTTTTTTTAACGTTGAAAACGTTAATAAACATCATGTTTACGCATGGATTAAACATTGAAATAATTTTAAAACGCTTATTAAAAAAGTTGGTGTCGACCGTGGGACTTAGAAAAATTTCGGGAAGTCCGATTCGCCTGCTGGAATTACCGCACGGGCTGGACACCTCGCTCCGACGAATCGGTTTTTTCCATTTTTTTTGAAAAATAAATTTTTGTAATTTTTTTTAATGTCAAAAACGTTAATAAACGTCATGTTTACGCATGGATTAAACATTGAAATAATTTTAAAACACTTATTAAAAAAGTTGGTGTCGACCGTGGGACTTAGAAAAATTTCGGGAAGTCCGATTCGCCTGCTGGAATTACCGCACGGGCTGGACACCTCGCTCCGCCGAATCGGTATTTTCCATTTTTCTTGAAAAATAAATTTTTGTAATTTTTTTTAACGTTGAAAACGTTAATAAACATCATGTTTACGCATGGATTAAACATTGAAATAATTTTAAAACGCTTATTAAAAAAGTTGGTGTCGACCGTGGGACTTAGAAAAATTTCGGGAAGTCCGATTCGCCTGCTGGAATTACCGCACGGGCTGGACACCTCGCTCCGCCGAATCGGTATTTTCCATTTTTCTTGAAAAATAAATTTTTGTAATTTTTTTTAACGTTGAAAACGTTAATAAACATCATGTTTACGCATGGATTAAACATTGAAATAATTTTAAAACGCTTATTAAAAAAGTTGGTGTCGACCGTGGGACTTAGAAAAATTTCGGGAAGTCCGATTCGCCTGCTGGAATTACCGCACGGGCAGGACACCTCGCTCCGACGAATCGGTTTTTTCCATTTTTTCCGAAAAATAAATTTTTGTAATTTTTTTTAATGTTAAAAACGTTAATAAACTTCATGTTTACGCATGGATTAAACATTGAAATAATTTTAAAACACTTATTAAAAAAGTTGGTGTCGACCGTGGGACTTAGAAAAATTTCGGGAAGTCCGATTCGCCTGCTGGAATTACCGCACGGGCAGGACACCTCGCTCCGACGAATCGGTTTTTTCCATTTTTTTTGAAAAATAAATTTTTGTAATTTTTTTTAACGTTGAAAACGTTAATAAACATCATGTTTACGCATGGATTAAACATTGAAATAATTTTAAAACGCTTATTAAAAAAGTTGGTGTCGACCGTGGGACTTAGAAAAATTTCGGGAAGTCCGATTCGCCTGCTGGAATTACCGCACGGGCTGGACACCTCGCTCCGCCGAATCGGTTTTTTCCTTTTTTTCCGAAAAATAAATTTTTGTAATTTTTTTTAATGTTAAAAACGTTAATAAACTTCATGTTTACGCATGGATTAAACATTGAAATAATTTTAAAACGCTTATTAAAAAAGTTGGTGTCGACCGTGGGACTTAGAAAAATTTCGGGAAGTCCGATTCGCCTGCTGGAATTACCGCACGGGCAGGACACCTCGCTCCGACGAATCGGTTTTTTCCATTTTTTCCGAAAAATAAATTTTTGTAATTTTTTTTAATGTTAAAAACGTTAATAAACTTCATGTTTACGCATGGATTAAACATTGAAATAATTTTAAAACGCTTATTAAAAAAGTTGGTGTCGACCGTGGGACTTAGAAAAATTTCGGGAAGTCCGATTCGCCTGCTGGAATTACCGCACGGGCTGGACACCTCGCTCCGCCGAATCGGTTTTTTCCTTTTTTTCCGAAAAATAAATTTTTGTAATTTTTTTTAATGTTAAAAACGTTAATAAACTTCATGTTTACGCATGGATTAAACATTGAAATAATTTTAAAACGCTTATTAAAAAAGTTGGTGTCGACCGTGGGACTTAGAAAAATTTCGGGAAGTCCGATTCGCCTGCTGGAATTACCGCACGGGCAGGACACCTCGCTCCGACGAATCGGTTTTTTCCATTTTTTTTGAAAAATAAATTTTTGTAATTTTTTTTAATGTTAAAAACGTTAATAAACTTCATGTTTACGCATGGATTAAACATTGAAATAATTTTAAAACGCTTATTAAAAAAGTTTACTCTTGACCGTGGGGACTTAGAAAAATTCCGGCTTGCACGGATTCGACCACTCTGTTTTTCGGAGTTTCTGAGAAAAATAAATTTTTGTAATTTTTTTCATTATGATTTCTGAGTTCTCCCAGTAGTTTAATGTAAGGATTAAGCATTTAAAAATTTTTAAATCGAATATTAAAAAAGTTTACTCTTGCAATTTTTGGAAAAAAAAAATTCTAAAAAATTTTTCTTTCGGTGGAAACTAACGTTTAATATGTACAATAACGATTTATCGAATAAAAATCGTATGTTAATATATGTTCGAATCGACCATAGTTTCAGCGGCTAAGTACCAGCAGCCCGGCCGGTTGGTCTGTACGCGCGGCAGTTTACCACCATAAGCGCCCGTGCTGAGCGGCCGGCGCCGCGGTCGTCGCGGCCGCCCGTTTGGTTACTATAAGAGAGCACGTCGGTTCGAGCGGACCGGTCGGCGCAGCGGCGGGCGAGCGGCTATTCTACGATCTCGGTCGAGAAGCAGTCGTTCAGCTCCTCGAGGTCCATTCCTCGACTGTTCTGTACCGCGTTCCGTTGCGAATTTTTCTCTACACAGCATGACCACGGGTCGGTGTCTCAGACCGAATGGCCCTTATGTGGTAAGCCCAGAATGTTGGGTTGGATACAACGTATATTCGTTATACTTGTACGACTCTCACATCAACTCTCAGAAACCCAAAAGGGGTTTTCTATCCGAGCGAAAATATATTTTTCGTATACAAAAATTTAATGGCAAAGACCAAACGAAATACTACACACAAAAAGGGGCGACGAACAAAAATTGTTCGAATGAAATATAATATATACATATAAAATTGAGGTGTCCTAAGAGAGAAATACATAAACTAAGAGGTATATATTATAAGAAATATATATTATTTCTGGGCAAAGAAGAGAGAACGAAAAGAAGAGTATGATCTTTAACGCGAGGGCCTCGACATGGGTACGCCTAGCATGGTTCGCGCTTTCTCGATATGTCCAGCATGTTAACGTACGCGGTCTTCGGACTTCGTGCGTTATGTCCGTGCTTACACGATGGAGAGCGCTCGAGCATACGTGCTTACAAACCTGAAAGTCGATGTGACATCCGAGATTCTTTTTCTTCTAAAAAGATCTCGGAGAGATACACGGGAGAGTTTGAAATTTTTGGAGGTCCTCCTGATGTATATGCGCGGATATACCCATGTGGTAATTCGTGCGGAGTTGGTAATCTAATAGTGGAGCGAAATTTACCAACTCGAAAGAGAAGAGAGAAGAGAGTAGAGAGAAGAGAGAGGAGAAAGAGAACTGTCTTAAAGACGAGAAAAAGTATCGTCGATCCGACTCTT
>NW_027475251.1:10000-17500 GCF_051020985.1 Nomia melanderi | reverse complement strand
GATTCGCTTTTCTGTACGGGGAGAAATAGAACGATGAGTTGACTTATCGGGTCTTCGTTGGAATTACCGTCGCTGGCATTGTAAACTCCAGATGACCTTGTGATTCCTTCGTCGGGCACTGGTAAAGGGTGGCGATGATTCGTTCTATAATAGAAATACCCGTCGTAGCGATTCGGCCGAGACACCCGCCACGAAACACTCTCTCGTCGTGGAATCCCCGCGTCGGAGAGTAAAACGCGCGAAGGCTTACTATGAGAGAAGAAATAGTATATGCCGGTGGTTCGCGTGTGTAGGCTCTATACGAAATTGCGATTCAAGAGAGTAGGAAAAGACGCGATGAACCACGATTTCCGTGCGTCTTACGTCTCTCGACGATGGGACGATCCACGCGAAGAGTTGTTACGTGCTCGCGCGAGGTGCGATAGCGTCGATTCGCTTTTCTGTACGGGGAGAAATAGAACGATGAGCTGACTTATCGGGTCTTCGTTGGAATTACCGTCGCTGGCATTGTAAACTCCAGATGACCTTGTGATTCCTTCGTCGGGCACTGGTAAAGGGTGGCGATGATTCGTTCTATAATAGAAATACCCGTCGTAGCGTTTCGGCCTAGTCACCCGCCACGAAACACTCTCTCGTCGTGGAATCCCGCGTCGGAGAGTAAAACGCCGAAGGCTTACTTATGAAACTTACGTCTCTCGACGATGGGACGATCCACGCGAAGAGTTGTTACGTGCACGCGTATGGTGCGATTGCGTCGATTCGCTTTTCTGTACGGGGAGCAATAGAACGTTGAGTTGACTTATCGGGTCTTCGTTGGAATTACCGTCGCTGGCATTGTAAACTCCAGATGACCTTGTGATTCCTTCGTCGGGCACTGGTAAAGGGTGGCGATGATGCGTTCTATAATAGAAATACCCGTCGTAGCGTTTCTTCCGAGTCAACCCGCTCACGAAACACTCTCTCGTCGTGGAATCCCCGCGTCGGAGAGTAAAACGCGAATTCATAGTATGGAAACTTACGTCTCTCGACGATGGGACGATCCACGCGAAGAGTTGTTACGTGCACGCGTATGGTGCGATTGCGTCGATTCGCTTTTCTGTACGGGGAGTAATAGAACGTTGAGTTGACTTATCGGGTCTTCGTTGGAATTACCGTCGCTGGCATTGTAAACTCCAGATGACCTTGTGATTCCTTCGTCGGGCACTGGTAAAGGGTGGCGATGATGCGTTCTATAATAGAAATACCCGTCGTAGCGTTTCTTCCGAGTCAACCCGCTCACGAAACTCTCTCTCGTCGTGGAATCCCCGCGTCGGAGAGTAAAACGCGAATTCATACTATGAAAACTTACGTCTCTCGACGATGGGACGATCCACGCGAAGAGTTGTTTACGGGCACGCGTATGGTGCGATTGCGTCGATTCGCTTTTCTGTACGGGGAGAAATAGAACGTTGAGTTGACTTATCGGGTCTTCGTTGGAATTACCGTCGCTGGCATTGTAAACTCCAGATGACCTTGTGATTCCTTCGTCGGGCACTGGTAAAGGGTGGCGATGATGCGTTCTATAATAGAAATACCCGTCGTAGCGTTTCTTCCGAGTCAACCCGCTCACGAAACTCTCTCTCGTCGTGGAATCCCCGCGTCGGAGAGTAAAACGCGAATTAATACTATGAAAACTTACGTCTCTCGACGATGGGACGATCCACGCGAAGAGTTGTTTACGTGCACGCGTATGGTGCGATTGCGTCGATTCGCTTTCTGTACGGGGAGAAATAGAACGTTGAGTTGACTTATCGGGTCTTCGTTGGAATTACCGTCGCTGGCATTGTAAACTCCAGATGACCTTGTGATTCCTTCGTCGGGCACTGGTAAAGGGTGGCGATGATGCGTTCTATAATAGAAATACCCGTCGTAGCGTTTCTTCCGAGTCAACCCGCTCACGAAACTCTCTCTCTCGTCGTGGAATCCCCGCGTCGGAGAGTAAAACGCCGAAGGCTTACTATGAAACTTACGTCTCTCGACGATGGGACGATCCACGCGAAGAGTTGTTACGTGCACGCGTATGGTGCGATTGCGTCGATTCGCTTTTCTGTACGGGGAGTAATAGAACGTTGAGTTGACTTATCGGGTCTTCGTTGGAATTAACCGTCGCTGGCATTGTAAACTCCAGATGACCTTGTGATTCCTTCGTCGGGCACTGGTAAAGGGTGGCGATGATGCGTTCTATAATAGAAATACCCGTCGTAGCGTTTCTTCCGAGTCAACCCGCTCACGAAACTCTCTCTCGTCGTGGAATCCCCGCGTCGGAGAGTAAAACGCGAATTCATAGTATGGAAACTTACGTCTCTCGACGATGGGACGATCCACGCGAAGAGTTGTTACGTGCACGCGTATGGTGCGATTGCGTCGATTCGCTTTTCTGTACGGGGAGCAATAGAACGTTGAGTTGACTTATCGGGTCTTCGTTGGAATTACCGTCGCTGGCATTGTAAACTCCAGATGACCTTGTGATTCCTTCGTCGGGCACTGGTAAAGGGTGGCGATGATGCGTTCTATAATAGAAATACCCGTCGTAGCGTTTCTTCCGAGTCAACCCGCTCACGAAACTCTCTCTCGTCGTGGAATCCCCGCGTCGGAGAGTAAAACGCGAATTCATAGTATGGAAACTTACGTCTCTCGACGATGGGACGATCCACGCGAAGAGTTGTTACGTGCACGCGTATGGTGCGATTGCGTCGATTCGCTTTTCTGTACGGGGAGCAATAGAACGTTGAGTTGACTTATCGGGTCTTCGTTGGAATTACCGTCGCTGGCATTGTAAACTCCAGATGACCTTGTGATTCCTTCGTCGGGCACTGGTAAAGGGTGGCGATGATGCGTTCTATAATAGAAATACCCGTCGTAGCGTTTCTTCCGAGTCAACCCGCTCACGAAACTCTCTCTCGTCGTGGAATCCCCGCGTCGGAGGGTAAAACGCGATATATAATAGTATATGCCAGTGGTTCGCGCGCGTCGTCTCTGAGATACGCGGTCGACAGAGTTCCGAAAACACGTGATGTGCCACGATTTCCGTGCGTCTTACATCTTTCGACGATGGGACGATCCACGCGAAGAGAACGTTCGTGCTTGCGTGAGGTGCAACAGCGTCGATTCGCTTTTCTGTACGGGAGAAATAGAACGTTGAGTTGACTTATCGGGTCTTCGTTGGAATTACCGTCGCTGGCATTGTAAACTCCAGATGACCTTGTGATTCCTTCGTCGGGCACTGGTAAAGGGTGGCGATGATTCGTTCTATAATAGTAATACCCGTCGTAGCGTTTCGACCGATGTCACCCGCCACGAAAGTCTCTCTCGACGTGGAAACCCCGCGCCGAAGAGTAAACGCGAAGGCTTACCATACGAAAGAAAACGGTATTATACGCCTGTGGTATGTGCGTCTCGGCTCTGTGATACGCGATCGCAGAGTTACAAAAAAACGTTGATGGGCCCACGATTTCCGTGCGTCTTACATCTTTCGACGATGGGACGATCCACGCGAAGAGTAGTTACGTGCTCGCGCGAGGTGCGATAGCGTCGATTCGCTTTTCTGTACGGGGAGAAATAGAACGATGAGTTGACTTATCGGGTCTTCGTTGGAATTACCGTCGCTGGCATTGTGAACTCCAGATGACCTTGTGATTCCTTCGTCGGGCACTGGTAAAGGGTGGCGATGATTCGTTCTATAATAGAAATACCCGTCGTAGCGATTCGGCCGAGTCACCCGCCACGAAACTCTCTCTCGTCGTGGAATCCCCATGTCGGAGAGTAAAACGCGAAGGCTAACTATATATAAGAAATATATAGTATTATTTATGCCTGTGGTTCTCCGTTTGCCCTACTCTCAGATACGCGACTCGGAGAGTTACGAATAATCGTGATGGACCACGATTTCTGTACGTCTTACATCTTTCGACGATGGGACGATCCACGCGAAGAGATCATTCCTGCTTGCGTGAGGTGCGATAGCGCCGATTCGCTTTTCTGTACGGGGAGAAATAGAACGATGAGTTGACTTATCGGGTCTTCGTTGGAATTACCGTCGCTGGCATTGTAAACTCCAGATGACCTTGTGATTCCTTCGTCGGGCACTGGTAAAGGGTGGCGATGATTCGTTCTATAATAGAAATACCCGTCGTAGCGATTCGGCCGTGTCACCCGCCACGAAAATCTCTCTCGTCGTGGAATCCCCGCGTCGTAGAGTAAACGCGAAGGCTTGCTATAGAAGACTATAGTTTATACGCCTGTGGTTCACCGGTTGCCTGCTCTCCGGGGTACGCGATCGCGCAGGAGTTACGGAAGAACTTGATGGGCCACGATCTCCAAGCGGCTATATCTTTCGACGATGGGACGATTCACGCGAAGAGAACGTTCGTGCATGCGTGAGGTGCGATAGCGTTGATTCGCTTGTCTGTACGGGAGAAATAGAACGATGAGTTGACTTATCGGGTCTTCGTTGGAATTACCGTCGCTGGCATTGTAAACTCCAGATGACCTTGTGATTCCTTCGTCGGGCACTGGTAAAGGGTGGCGATGATTCGTTCTATAATAGAAATACCCGTCGTAGCGTTTCGACCGATGTCACCCGCCACGAAATTCTCTCTCGTCGTGGAATCCCCGCGTCGGAGAGTAACCGCCGAAGGCTTGCTATAGAAGACTATAGTTTATACGCCTGTGGTTCACCGGTTGCCGGCTCTCCGGGGCACGCGATCGCGCGAAGGTTACGGAGGGACGTGAAGCGCCCGAGCAATGAAACGTCCGCAGGAGGAAACGAGCAACCGCCGAACATTGTTTCGCGACGTTTCCATAATGTATTGTCGTTTCGCTCGCATCCCGCTTCTTTCCCCTAGTTTCCTCGACGCGTAGTTTCGCAGCCTTAGTGGACGAATCATTCTCGATTCGAGGAAAGATATGCAGTGGGGCGTGCAATGAGCCCGCCAGAGACCACGATCTCCAATGCGTCTTACATCTTTCGACGATGGGATGATCCACGCGAAGAGAACGTTCGTGCTTGCGCGAGGTGCGTTAGCGTCGATTCGCTTTTCTGTACGGGGAGAAATAGAACGATGAGTTGACTTATCGGGTCTTCGTTGGAATTACCGTCGCTGGCATTGTAAACTCCAGATGACCTTGTGATTCCTTCGTCGGGCACTGGTAAAGGGTGGCGATGATTCGTTCTATAATAGAAATACCCGTCGTAGCGATTCGGCCGAGTCACCCGCCACGAAACTGTCTCTCTTCGTCGTGGAAACCCCGCGTCGGAGAGTAAAACGCGCGAAGGCTGTGACTGTAACATATATATATACAGTATACAATGCCTGTGGTTTTTGCGCGTGTCGGCTCTTCGGTATACGCGATCGGCCAGAGTTACGGAGGGACGGTGAAGCGCACGAGAAATTGAAACGGCCGCACGATTGGAACCGAGCAACCGTCGAACATTGTTTCGCGACGTTTCCATAATGCGTTTTCGTTTCGCTCGCATACCGCTTCTTTTCCCCTAGTCTCTGAGACGCGTTTTCGAGCCGTTCTTCTACTATCGATTCTCGTAGAGAGAAGGGACCGGGTAGTCTGGAAGTGGAACCCGCATCTTGCGTGTACCGTACACGGAATTGAGAGGACCGGCCGTGAAGCTCGTTTTAAAGCCGTGCGTCTGACACCCAACTCTTGCGCGCCAATTTCGCGGCAAGAGATAATATGGGACGAATGACCGGCAAAGAGCCAGCTGTGAAGTCTGTTTTTTTAATCGAATCCGTGGACGTGTGTATGCCGTAGCGTCGCTCGTCGTGTTCGTTCATGGTCGTTCCGAGAGAAAGAACGAAAGCGGTAACGAAGGGACCGGCCGTGAAGCTCGTTTTAAAGCCGCGCGTCTGACACCCAACTCTTGCGCGCCAATTTCGCGGCAAGAGATAACATGGGACGAATGACCGGCAAAGAGCCAGCTGTGAAGTCTTTTTTCATTATTTGCTTTCAATCGATCGATCGGTACGATTCGTGCAACGTTTCGCGCGATGCGACGCGAAAACATGCGCGCAACAATAGATGCGTCTGATCGGAAGAACGCGAGGGTCGACTGCACGCGATGGATTCAGTATCGGGTAGGATACAAAATATATCCCCGTCGTTTCCACGCGTGCGAGTCTTCTGCGTCTTTCGCGGGTTTTTGAATGCACTATACGCCCGGAACGTCGAGAAATATATACATATTACTTGAACGTTTTTCGTCTCGAAAGGCTTCGGTGTCGTCTCCAAGGCGACGCCTGAATCTCCTTCGCGCGCTGGTCGGAGATTCAGGTATCAACTTTTATCTTCTCTTTGACAAGAAGAGAGATATTAGGTCGAACAAATGAGAATAAAATTATATATGTGAAATATAAAATTTATACGATTACCCTGAACGGTGGATCACTTGGCTCGTGGGTCGATGAAGAACGCAGCTAATTGCGCGTCAACGTGTGAACTGCAGGACACATGAACATCGACATTTCGAACGCACATTGCGGTCCACGGATACAATTCCTGGACCACGCCTGGCTGAGGGTCGTTTACGTACCATACACTGCTTGCGTAGCTCTGTCAAATCCCCGCCGTCGTTCACCTCTTCGGATCGAACGTTTTTTTACCGAAGGGCGCAAAGAACGTTTCTGAGTCGGGTTAAGAGAAGGATGCTACGTACGAGCGAACGATGGGTGTCTCGTCGGCGTTTGTCGCGGACACGCGAAAATTCTGTGAATTTCACGGACAGTGTACGTTCTAGTTGTTGCAAAACGATCGGAATCGTTTGTATGGACTCGCGTGAGTGTTCGCGGCGTCGTGCGTCGTTCAATTACGACCGCCGCGGATACCGCTCCACTGCGATATGGATCTGAGCGACAACTTTTTCGGCTGTTCGTGAGATGAACGGTTTCGTGTGTTTAGAAAAATTTTTTTTCCCCGCGCTCCCGACGTCACCTGAAATGATGCGTCAGAGGTGAAAGAAAATATTAAGAAGTCGAGAGAGAGAGAGACTACACACGTTTTATTCATATTTTGTATACCGTGCGTGAGACGGATGTGCACGACACGTCGTATGTCGGTATATTACCGACTGGCCCCAGGGAGATTGTTTTCTTCCTCTCTTACGAATGAGATGTACGTTTCGGAGGATCGTCGTTACCGAAACACACGGCAAAACGAGACTTCTCGCAGCAGAACCTTTATACACAATACACATCGACTCTTTTTACCCGAGAGAGAGAGAAAAGGTGTATTTCTTTTTTTTATTTTTCGAATTCGACGCACGAACGCTTTGACGACTGGAGAAAAACACGGTGTGTGTTAAAATCGTGCGGGACGAGCATGCGTATTCGTAACGGGTCGAATAGTTCTTATTCCCCGTCGTCGCGTGTCCTCGCTGGACCACCACCGTGCGCTTCCGCCACGTTCAGTTGAATTTCGAAATATATATATATAAAAAGAATCACCATATAC
>NW_027475251.1:0-2500 GCF_051020985.1 Nomia melanderi | reverse complement strand
GATGAAAAAGTTTACTCTTGACCGTCGGGACTTAGAAAAATTTCGAGTACCCCGGATCGCCTGCTGGAATTACCGCACGGCCTGGATAGCCCGCATCGACCGATACATTTTTTCCATTTTCAGTGAAAAAAAAATTTTTGTCAATTTTCTCAACGTTAAAAACGTTAATAAACTGCGTTTTTATGCGTGGATTAAACATTAAAAAAATTTTGAAATATGTGATGAAAAAGTTTACTCTTGACCGTCGGGACTTAGAAAAATTTCGAGTACCCCGGATCGCCTGCTGGCATTACCGCACGGCCTGGACAGCTCGCTCCGACGAATCGGTTTTTTCCATTTTTTCCGAAAAATAAATTTTTGTAATTTTTTTTAATGTCAAAAACGTAATAAACGTCATGTTTACGCATGGATTAAACATTGAAATAATTTTAAAACGCTTATTAAAAAAAGTTGTTGTCGACCGTGGGACTTAGAAAAATTTCGGAAGTCCGATTCGCCTGCTGGAATTACCGCACGGGCTGGACACCTCGCTCCGACGAATCGGTTTTTTCCATTTTTTTGAAAAATAAATTTTTGTAATTTTTTTTAATGTTAAAAACGTTAATAAACGTCATGTTTACGCATGGATTAAACATTGAAATAATTTTAAAACGCTTATTAAAAAAGTTGGTGTCGACCGTGGGACTTAGAAAAATTTCGGGAAGTCCGATTCGCCTGCTGGAATTACCGCACGGCTGGACACCTCGCTCCGACGAATCGGTTTTTTCCATTTTTTCCGAAAAATAAATTTTGTAATTTTTTTTAATGTTAAAAACGTTAATAAACGTCATGTTTACGCATGGATTAAACATTGAAATAATTTTAAAAACGCTTATTAAAAAAGTTGGTGTCGACCGTGGGACTTAGAAAAATTTCGGGAAGTCCGATTCGCCTGCTGGAATTACCGCACGGGCTGGACACCTCGCTCCGACGAATCGGTTTTTTCCATTTTTTTTGAAAAATAAATTTTGTAATTTTTTTTAATGTTAAAAACGTTAATAAACGTCATGTTTACGCATGGATTAAACATTGAAATAATTTTAAAACGCTTATTAAAAAAGTTGGTGTCGACCGTGGGACTTAGAAAAATTTCGGGAAGTCCGATTCGCCTGCTGGAATTACCGCACGGGCTGGACACCTCGCTCCGACGAATCGGTTTTTTCCATTTTTTCCGAAAAATAAATTTTTGTAATTTTTTTAATGTCAAAAACGTTAATAAACGTCATGTTTACGCATGGATTAAACATTGAAATAATTTTAAAACGCTTATTAAAAAAGTTGTTGTCGACCGTGGGACTTAGAAAAATTTCGGGAAGTCCGATTCGCCTGCTGGAATTACCGCACGGGCTGGACACCTCGCTCCGACGAATCGGTTTTTTCCATTTTTTTTGAAAAATAAATTTTTGTAATTTTTTTTAATGTTAAAACGTTAATAAACGGTCTATGTTTACGCATGGATTAAACATTGAAATAATTTTAAAACGCTTATTAAAAAAGTTGGTGTCGACCGTGGGACTTAGAAAAATTTCGGGAAGTCCGATTCGCCTGCTGGAATTACCGCACGGGCTGGACACCTCGCTCCGACGAATCGGTTTTTTTCCATTTTTTTTGAAAAATAAATTTTTGTAATTTTTTTTAATGTTAAAAACGTTAATAAACGTCATGTTTACGCATGGATTAAACATTGAAATAATTTAAAACGCTTATTAAAAAAGTTGTTGTCGACCGTGGGACTTAGAAAAATTTCGGGAAGTCCGATTCGCCTGCTGGAATTACCGCACGGGCTGGACACCTCGCTCCGACGAATCGGTTTTTTCCATTTTTTTTGAAAAATAAATTTTTGTAATTTTTTTTAATGTTAAAAACGTTAATAAACGTCATGTTTACGCATGGATTAAACATTGAAATAATTTTAAAACGCTTATTAAAAAAGTTGGTGTCGACCGTGGGACTT
Organism: Nomia melanderi; assembly: GCF_051020985.1. Lineage (NCBI taxonomy): Eukaryota > Metazoa > Arthropoda > Insecta > Hymenoptera > Halictidae > Nomia > Nomia melanderi. The sequence goes on along the minus strand of NW_027475251.1, from coordinate 507 downwards.
AGAAAAATTTCGGGAAGTCCGATTCGCCTGCTGGAATTACCGCACGGCTGGACACCTCGCTCCGACGAATCGGTTTTTTCCATTTTTTTGAAAAATAAATTTTTGTAATTTTTTTAATGTTAAAAACGTTAATAAACGTCATGTTTACGCATGGATTAAACATTGAAATAATTTTAAAACGCTTATTAAAAAAGTTGGTGTCGACCGTGGGACTTAGAAAAATTTCGGGAAGTCCGATTCGCCTGCTGGAATTACCGCACGGGCTGGACACCTCGCTCCGACGAATCGGTTTTTTCCATTTTTTTTGAAAAATAATTTTTGTAATTTTTTTTAATGTTAAAAACGTTAATAAACGTCATGTTTACGCATGGATTAAACATTGAAATAATTTTAAAACGCTTATTAAAAAAGTTGGTGTCGACCGTGGGACTTAGAAAAATTTCGGGAAGTCCGATTCGCCTGCTGGAATTACCGCACGGGCTGGACACCTCGCTCCGACGAATCGGT
>NW_027475250.1:0-127781 GCF_051020985.1 Nomia melanderi | reverse complement strand
TATAAAACTATATAGAGCTATATAAAACTATGTAAAACAATAAAAACCTATATAAAACTATGTAAAACTATAAAAAACTATATAAAACTAACAAAACTATATAAACCTATATAAAACTCTATAGAACTATATAAAACTAACAAAACTATATAAACCTATATAAAACTCTATAGAACTATATAAAAACTATATAAAACTGTATAAAACTAATAAAACTATATAAAACTATATAATACCCTATAAAACTATGTAAAACTGTATAAAACTAACAAAACTATATGAAACTATATAAACCTCTATAAAACTATATAAAACTATATAAAACTATATAAAAATATATAAAACTATCAAAACTATATAAAACTATATAAAATATTATAAAACCCTATAAAACTATATCAAACAATATCAAACTATATAAAACTATATAAAACTCTATAAAACTATGTAGATCTATTTAAAACTATATAAAACTATATAAAACTATTAAAATTATATAAAACTATATAGTACTATATAGAACTGCATTATACTATACAAAACTAACAAAACCATATAAAACTATTTAAACTATATATAACTATACAAAACTATATAAAACTAATAAAACTGTATAAAACTATATAAAACTAATAAAACTATATAAAACTAACAAAACTATATAACTATAAAAACTATATTAAACTATATAAAACTATATAAAACTATATAAAAATATATAAACCTATATAAAACTATATAAAACTATATATAACTAACAAAACAATATAAAACTATATAAAACTATATAAAAGTATATAACACAATATAAAACTATAAAAACTATATAAAACAATATATAACTATATAAAACTATATAAAACAAAATAAAGCTATAGAAAACTATATAAAACTAACAAAACTATATAAACCTATATAGAACTCTATAGAACTATATAAAACTGTATAAAACTATATAAAAATATATAAAACTATATAAAACTATATAAAACTATATAAAACTATATAAAACTATATAAAACTATATAATCCTATATAAAACTCAATAAACGTATATAAAAGTCTATAGAACTATATAAAACTCTATAAAACTATTAAAATTATATAAAACTAACAAAACTTTATAAACCAATATAAAACTTTATAGAACTATATAAAACTATATAAAACTATATAAAAATATATAAAACTATATAAAACTATATAAAACTAACAAAACTATATAAAACTAACAAAACTTTATAAACCTATATAAATCTCTATAGAACTATATAAAACTATATAAAACTATATAAATATATATAAAACTATATAAAACTATATAAAACTAACAAAACTATATAAAACTATATAAAACTATTGAAATTATATAAAACTGTATAGTACTATATAAAACTATTGAAATTATATAAAACTGTATAGTACTATATAAAACTATTGAAATTATATAAAACTGTATAGTACTATATAAAACTGTATAAAACTAATAAAACTATATAAAACTATATAATACCCTATAAAACTATGTAAAACTGTATAAAACTAACAAAACTATATAAAACCATGTAAATCTAATAAAACTATATAAAACCATGTAAATCTAATAAAACTATGTAAAACTGTATAAAACTAACAAAACTATATAAAACTATATAAACCTCTATAAAATTATACAAAACTATATAAAACTATATGAAACTATATAAAACTATATAAAACTATATAAAACTATATAAAAATATATAAACCTATATAAAACTATATAAAACTTATAAAACTGTATAAAACTATATAAAACTAATAAAATTATATAAAACTATATAGTACTATATAACTATATAACTATATAAAACTAATAAACTAAAAAACTGTAAAAACTATATAGTACTATATAAAAACTATATAAAACTATATAAATCTAACAAAACTATATAAAACTATATAAATCTATATAAAACTCTATAAAACTATATAAAAAATTATAAAACTATATAAAACTAACAAAACTATATAAACCTATATAAAACTCTGTAGAACTATATAAAACTATATAAAACTATATAAAACTATATAAAACTAATAAAATTATATAAAACTATATAGTACTATATAAAACTATATAAAACTAATAAAACTATAAAAACTATATAAAACTAACAAAACTATATAAAACTATAAAAAACTATATAAAACTATATAAAACTATTAAAATTATACAAAACTAATAAAACTATATAAAACTATATAAAACTATATAAAGCTATATAAAGCTATATAAAACTATGTAGAACTATTTAAAACTATATAAAACTGTATAATACTGTATAAAACTATATAAAGCTATATAAGACTGTATAAAACTATATAATACTATATAAAACTATATAAAACTATATAAAACTATATAAAACTATATATAACTATATAAAACTATATAAAACTACATAAAACTTTATAAAACTCTATAAAACTATATAAAACTATATAAAACTGTATAAAACTATATAAAACTCTATGAAGCTATATAAAACTATATAAAACTATATAAAACTATATAAAACTATATAAAACTATATAAAACTCTATAAAACTATGTACAACTATATAAAACTAACAAAACTAGTATTAACCTATATAAAAAAAATATAAAACTATATAAATCTATATAAAACTTTATAAATCTATATAAAATTACATAAAACTATATAAAACTATATAAAACTAAATAAAACTATATAAAACTATATAAAACTATATGAAACTATATATAACTATACAAAACTAACAAAACTATATAAAACTGTACAAAACTGTATAAAACTATATAAAACTATATAAAACTATATAAAACTATATATAACAATATAAAGCTATATAAAACATTATAAAACAGTATAAAACTATATAAAAATGTATAAAACTATATAAAACTATATAAAACTATATAACACTATATAAAACTATATAAAACTATATAAAACTATATAAAACTAACAAAACTATATAAAACTATATAATACTATATAAAACTATATAAAACCATATAAAACTATGTAAAAGCATATAAAACCATGTAAATCTAATAAAACTATATAAAACTTTATAAATCTATATAGAACTATATAAAACTATATAAAACTAACAAAACTATATGAAACTATATAACACTATATAAAACTAACAAAACTATATAAAACATTATAAAGCTATATAAAACTATTTAAAACTATATAAAAATATATAAAACTATATAAAACTATGTAAAACTAACAAAACTATATATAACTATATAAAACTAACAAAACTATATAAAACTATATATAACTATCTAAAACTATATAATACTATATAAAACTTTATAAAACTATATAAAACTGTATAAAACTATACAACCCTATATAAAACAATAAATAGCTAATAAAACTATACAAAACTGTATAAAACTATATAAAACTATATAAAACTCTATAAAACTATATAAAACCATATAAAACTATATAAAACTATATAAAACTAACAAAACTATATAAAGCCATATAAAACTATAGAAAACTCTATAAAACTATATAAAACTATACAAAACTATACAAAACTATATAAAACTATATAAAACTAACAAAACTATATAAAACTATATAAAACTATATAAAACTATATAAAACTATACAAAACTCTATAAAACTATATAACAATATATAAAATTATATAAAACTATCAAAACTATATAAAACTATATAAAACTATATAAAACTATATAATACCATATAAAATTATATAAAGCTATATAAAACCAACAAAACGATATAAAACTATATAAAACTCTATAAAACTATATAACTGTATAAAACTGTATAAAATTATACAAAACTATATAAAACCATAAAAAGCTAACAAAACTATATAAAACTATATAAAACTATATAAAACGACACGAAACTATATGAAACTCTATAAAACAATATAACACTATATAAAACTATATATAACTATATAAAACTATCAAAACTATATGAAACCACATAAATTCTATAAAACTATATAAAACTATATAAAAGTAATAAAACTATACAAAACTGTATAGAACTATATAAAACTAACAAAACTATATAAAACTATATAAAACTCTATAGAACTATATAAAACTATATAAAACTATATAAAACTATATAAAACTATATAAAACTATATAAAACTAATTAAACTGTATAAAACTATATAAAACTATATAAAACTATATAAAACTATATAAAGCTATATAAAAAGTATATAAACCTATATAAAACTATATAAAACTATATATAACTAACAAAACTATATAAAACTATATAAAACTATATAAAACTATATAGAGCTATATAAAACTATGTAAAACAATAAAAACCTATATAAAACTATGTAAAACTATAAAAAACTATATAAAACTAACAAAACTATATAAACCTATATAAAACTCTATAGAACTATATAAAACTATATAAAACTGTATAAAACTAATAAAACTATATAAAACTATATAATACCCTATAAAACTATGTAAAACTGTATAAAACTAACAAAACTATATGAAACTATATAAACCTCTATAAAACTATATAAAACTATATAAAACTATATAAAAATATATAAAACTATCAAAACTATATAAAACTATATAAAATATTATAAAACCCTATAAAACTATATCAAACAATATCAAACTATATAAAACTATATAAAACTCTATAAAACTATGTAGATCTATTTAAAACTATATAAAACTATATAAAACTATTAAAATTATATAAAACTATATAGTACTATATAGAACTGCATTATACTATATAAAACTAACAAAACCATATAAAACTATTTAAACTATATATAACTATATAAAACTATATAAAACTAATAAAACTGTATAAAACTATATAAAACTAATAAAACTATATAAAACTAACAAAACTATATAACTATAAAAACTATATTAAACTATATAAAACTATATAAAACTATATAAAAATATATAAACTATATAAAACTATATAAAACTATATATAACTAACAAAACAATATAAAACTATATAAAACTATATAAAAGTATATAACACAATATAAAACTATAAAAACTATATAAAACAATATATAACTATATAAAACTATATAAAACAATATAAAGCTATAGAAAACTATATAAAACTAACAAAACTATATAAACCTATATAGAACTCTATAGAACTATATAAAACTGTATAAAACTATATAAAAATATATAAAACTATATAAAACTATATAAAACTATATAAAACTATATAAAACTATATAAAACTATATAAACCTATATAAAACTCAATAAACGTATATAAAACTCTATAGAACTATATAAAACTATATAAAACTATATAAAACTATATAAAACTATATAAAACTCTATAAAACTATTAAAATTATATAAAACTAACAAAACTTTATAAACCAATATAAAACTCTATAGAACTATATAAAACTATATAAAACTATATAAAAATATATAAAACTATATAAAACTATATAAAACTAACAAAACTATATAAAACTAACAAAACTTTATAAACCTATATAAATCTCTATAGAACTATATAAAACTATATAAAACTATATAAAAATATATAAAACTATATAAAACTATATAAAACTAACAAAACTATATAAAACTATATAAAACTATTGAAATTATATAAAACTGTATAGTACTATATAAAACTATTGAAATTATATAAAACTGTATAGTACTATATAAAACTGTATAAAACTAATAAAACTATATAAAACTATATAATACCCTATAAAACTATGTAAAACTGTATAAAACTAACAAAACTATATAAAACCATGTAAATCTAATAAAACTATATAAAACCATGTAAATCTAATAAAACTATATAAAACTTTATATATCTATATAGAACTATATAAAACTATATAAAACTAACAAAACTATATAAAACTATATAATACTATATAAAACTAGATAAAACTATATAAAACTATGTCAAACTAGATAAAACTAACAAATCTATATAAACCTATATAAAACTCTATAGAACTATATAAAACTATATAAAACTATATAAAAATATATAAAACTATATAATACCCTATAAAACTATGTAAAACTGTATAAAACTAACAAAACTATATAAAACTATATAAACCTCTATAAAATTATACAAAACTATATAAAACTATATAAAACTATATAAAACTATATAAAACTATATAAAACTATATAAAAATATATAAACCTATATAAAACTATATAAAACTTATAAAACTGTATAAAACTATATAAAACTAATAAAATTATATAAAACTATATAGTACAATATAAAACTATATAAAACTAATAAAACTAAAAAACTGTAAAAACTATATAGTACTATATATAAACTATATAAAACTATATAAAACTCTATAAAACTATATAAAAAATTATAAAACTATATAAAACTAACAAAACTATATAAACCTATATAAAACTCTGTAGAACTATATAAAACTATATAAAAAACTATATAAAACTATATAAAACTAATAAAATTATATAAAACTATATAGTACTATATAAAACTATATCTATATAAAACTAATAAAACTATAAAAACTATATAAAACTAACAAAACTATATAAAACTATAAAAAACTATATAAAACTATATAAAACTATATAAAACTAATAAAACTATATAAAACTATATAAAACTATATAAAACTATATAAAGCTATATAAAACTATGTAGAACTATTTAAAACTATATAAAACTGTATAATACTGTATAAAACTATATAAAGCTATATAAGACTGTATAAAACAATATAATACTATATAAAACTATATAAAACTATATAAAACTATATATAACTATATAAAACTATATAAAACTACATAAAACTTTATAAAACTCTATAAAACTATATAAAACTATATAAAACTGTATAAAACTATATAAAACTCTATGAAGCTATATAAAACTATATAAAACTATATAAAGCTATATAAAAATATATAAACTTATATAAAACTATATAAAACTATATATAACTAACAAAACTATATAAAACTATATAAAACTATATAAAACTATATAGAGCTATATAAAACTATGTAAAAGTATAAAAACCTATATAAAACTATGTAAAACTATAAAAAACTATATAAAACTAACAAAACTATATAAACCTACATAAAACTCTATAGAACTATATAAAACTATATAAAACTGTATAAAACTAATAAAACTATATAAAACTATATAATACCATATAAAACTATGTAAATCTGTTTAAAACTAACAATACTAGGTAAAACTATATAAACCTCTATAAAACTATATAAAACTATATAAAACTAATAAAACTATATGGAACAATATGAAACTATATAAAACTATATGAAACTATATAATACTACATAAAAGTATATAAAACTGTATAAAACTGTATACAATATATAAAACTATATAAAACTAAATAAAAGTATACTAAACTAATAAAACTATATGAAAACTATATAAAACTATATAAAACTAATAAAACTATACAAAACTATATAAAAATATATAAAACTGTGTAAAACTATATAAAATTAATAAAACTGTATAAAAGTATATAAACTTTATAAAACTATATAAAACTATACAAAACTATATAAAACTATATAAAACTGTATAAAACTATATAAAGCTATATAAAGCTATATAAAACTATATAAAACTATATAAAACTATATTATACTATATAAAACTATATAAAACTATATAAAACTATATAAAACTATATAAAACTATATAAAACTATATAAAACTATATGAAACTATATAAAACTAATAAAACTATATAAAGCTATATAAAACTATGTAAAACTATATAAACCTATATAAAACTAATAAAACTATATGAATCTATATAAAAATATATAAAACTGTATAAGGCTATATCAAACTAATAAAACAATATAAAACTGTGTAAAACTATATAAAACTATATTAAACTATATAAAACTATATAAAACTATATAAAATTACATAAAACTAATAAAACTATATAAAACTATATAAAACTATATAAAACTAACAAAACTATATAAAACTATAAAAAACTATATAAAACTGTATAAAACTAATAAAACTATATAAAACTATATAATACCCTATAAAACTATGTAAATCTGTACAAAACTAACAAAACTATGTAAAACTATATAAACCTCTATAAAACTATATAAAACTATATAAAACTATATAAAAACTATATAAAACTATATAAAACTATACAAAACTATATAAAACTCTATAAAACTATATAACACTATATAAAACTATATAAAACTATATAAAACTATATAAAGCTATATAAAAATATATAAACCTATATAAAACTATATAAAACTATATATAACTAACAAAACTATATAAAACTATATAAAACTATATAAAACTATATAGAACTATATAAAACTATATAAAACTGTATAAAACTAATAAAACTATATAAAACTATATAATACCCTATAAAACTATGTAAAACTGTATAAAACTAACAAAACTATATGAAACTATATAAACCTCCATAAAACTATATAAAACTATATAAAACTATATAAAAATATATAAAACTATCAAAACTATATAAAACTATATAAAATATTATAAAACCCTATAAAACTATATCAAACAATATCTAACTATATAAAACTATATAAAACTCTATAAAACTATGTAGATCTATTTAAAACTATATAAAACTATATAAAACTATTAAAATTATATAAAACTATATAGTACTATATAGAACTGCATTATACTATATAAAACTAACAAAACCATATAAAACTATTTAAACTATATATAGCTATATAAAACTATATAAAACTAATAAAACTGTATAAAACTATATAAAACTAATAAAACTATATAAAACTAACAAAACTATATAACTATAAAAACTATATTAAACTATATAAAACTATATAAAACTATATAAAAATATATAAACCTATATAAAACTATATAAAACTATATATAACTAACAAAACAATATAAAACTATATAAAACTATATAAAAGTATATAACACAATATAAAACTATAAAAACTATATAAAACAATATATAACTATATAAAACTATATAAAACAATATAAAGCTATAGAAAACTATATAAAACTAACAAAACTATATAAACCTATATAGAACTCTATAGAACTATATAAAACTGTATAAAACTATATAAAAATATATAAAACTATATAAAACTATATAAAACTATATAAAACTATATAAAACTATATAAAACTATATAAACCTATATAAAACTCAATAAACGTATATAAAACTCTATAGAACTATATAAAACTATATAAAACTATATAAAACTATATAAAACTATATAAAACTCTATAAAACTATTAAAATTATATAAAACTAACAAAACTTTATAAACCAATATAAAACTCTATAGAACTATATAAAACTATATAAAACTATATAAAAATATATAAAACTATATAAAACTATATAAAACTAACAAAACTATATAAAACTAACAAAACTTTATAAACCTATATAAATCTCTATAGAACTATATAAAACTATATAAAACTATATAAAACTATATAAAAATATATAAAACTATATAAAACTATATAAAACTAACAAAACTATATAAAACTATATAAAACTATTGAAATTATATAAAACTGTATAGTACTATATAAAACTATTGAAATTATATAAAACTGTATAGTACTATATAAAACTGTATAAAACTAATAAAACTATATAAAACTATATAATGCCCTATAAAACTATGTAAAACTGTATAAAACTAACAAAACTATATAAAACCATGTAAATCTAATAAAACTATATAAAACCATGTAAATCTAATAAAACTATATAAAACTTTATATATCTATATAGAACTATATAAAACTATATAAAACTAACAAAACTATATAAAACTATATAATACTATATAAAACTAGATAAAACTATATAAAACTATGTCAAACTAGATAAAACTAACAAATCTATATAAACCTATATAAAACTCTATAGAACTATATAAAACTATATAAAACTATATAAAAATATATAAAACTATATAATACCCTATAAAACTATGTAAAACTGTATAAAACTAACAAAACTATATAAAACTATATAAACCTCTATAAAATTATACAAAACTATATAAAACTATATAAAACTATATAAAACTATATAAAACTATATAAAACTATATAAAAATATATAAACCTATATAAAACTATATAAAACTTATAAAACTGTATAAAACTATATAAAACTAATAAAATTATATAAAACTATATAGTACTATATAAAACTATATAAAACTAATAAAACTAAAAAACTGTAAAAACTATATAGTACTATATAAAACTATATAAAACTATATAAATCTAACAAAACTATATAAAACTATATAAATCTATATAAAACTCTATAAAACTATATAAAAAATTATAAAACTATATAAAACTAACAAAACTATATAAACCTATATAAAACTCTGTAGAACTATATAAAACTATATAAAACTATATAAAACTATATAAAACTAATAAAATTATATAAAACTATATAGTACTATATAAAACTATATAAAACTAATAAAACTATAAAAACTATATAAAACTAACAAAACTATATAAAACTATAAAAAACTATATAAAACTATATAAAACTATTAAAATTATACAAAACTAATAAAACTATATAAAACTATATAAAACTATATAAAACTATATAAAGCTATATAAAACTATGTAGAACTATTTAAAACTATATAAAACTGTATAATACTGTATAAAACTATATAAAGCTATATAAGACTGTATAAAACTATATAATACTATATAAAACTATATAAAACTATATAAAACTATATATAACTATATACAACTATATAAAACTACATAAAACTTTATAAAACTCTATAAAACTATATAAAACTATATAAAACTGTATAAAACTATATAAAACTCTATGAAGCTATATAAAACTATATAAAACTATATAAAACTATATAAAACTATATAAAACTATATAAAACTCTATAAAACTATGTACAACTATATAAAACTAACAAAACTATATTAACCTATATAAAAAAATATAAAACTATATAAATCTATATAAAACTTTATAAATCTATATAAAATTACATAAAACTATATAAAACTATATAAAACTAAATAAAACTATATAAAACTATATAAAACTATATGAAACTATATATAACTATACAAAACTAACAAAACTATATAAAACTGTACAAAACTGTATAAAACTATATAAAACTATATAAAACTATATAAAACTATATATAACAATATAAAGCTATATAAAACATTATAAAACAGTATAAAACTATATAAAAATGTATAAAACTATATAAAACTATATAAAACTATATAAAACTATATAAAGCTATATAAAACTATATAAAACTATATAATGCTATATAAAAGTATATGAAGCTATATAACACAATATAAAATTATTTAAAACAATATAAAACTGTATTAAACTATATAGAACTATATAAAACTAATAAAACTATATAAAACTACATAATACTATATAAAAGTAGATAAATATATGTAAATCTAATAAAACTATATAAAACTTTATAAATCTATATAAAACTACATAAAACTATATAAAACTATATAAAAATATATGAAACTGTATAACACTATATAAAACTATATAAAGATATAATAGAACTAGTAAAACTAATAAAACCAACAAAACTAATAAAATTATATAAAACCATATAAAACTGTATAAAACTATATGAAACTATATAAAACTGTATAAAGCTGTATAGAACTATAAGAAACTGTGTAAAACTATAAAAAGCTATATAAAACTATACAATAATATATAAAACTATATAAAACTGTATAAAACTATATAAAACTATATAAAACTATATAAAACTTTATAAATCTATATAGAACTATATAGTACTATATAAAACTATATAAAACTATATAAAGCTATATAAAACTAACAAAACTATATAAAACTACATAAAACTATATAAAACTATATAAAACTATATAAAACTATATAAAGATGTATAAAACTATATAAAACTATATAATACTATATAAAACTATATAACACTATATAAAACTATATAAAACTATATAAAACTATATTAAACTCTATAAAACTATATAACACTATATAAAACTATATAAAACTGTATAAAACTATATAAAACTAACAAAACTATATAAAACTATATAATACTATATAAAACTATATAAAACCATATAAAACTATGTAAAAGTATATAAAACCATGTAAATCTAATAAAACTATATAAAACTTTATAAATCTATATAGAACTATATAAAACTATATAAAACTAACAAAACTATATAAAACATTATAAAGCTATATAAAACTATATAAAACTATATAAAAATATATAAAACTATATAAAACTATGTAAAACTAACAAAACTATATATAACTATATAAAACTAACAAAACTATATAAAACTATATATAACTATCTAAAACTATATAACACTATATAAAACTTTATAAAACTATATAAAACTGTATAAAACTATACAACCCTATATAAAGCAATAAATAGCTAATAAAACTATACAAAACTGTATAAAACTATATAAAACTATATAAAACTATATAAAACTATCTAAAACTATATAAAACTATATAAAACTAATAAAACTATATAAAACTATATAAAACTATATAAAACTAACAAAACTATATAAAACTATATAAAACTAACAAAACTATATAAAACTATATAAAACTATATAAAACTATATAAAAGCAACAAAACTATATAAATCTATATAAAACTAATAAAACTATATGAAACTATATAAAGCATTATAAAACTAATAAAACTATATAAAACTATATAAAACATTATAAAACTATATAAATGTATTTAAACTATATAAAACTCGATAAAACTATATAACACTATATAAAACTATATAAAACTATATAAAACTATATAAAACTATATAAAACTATATAAAACTATATAAAAGCAACAAAACTATATAAAACTGTATAAAACTATATAAAACTATATAAAACTATATAAAACTATATAAAACTATATAAAACTATATAAAATTAACAAAACTATATAAAACTATAAAAAACTATATAAAACACTATAAAACTATTAAAATTATATAAAACTAACTAAACTATATATACCCATGTAAAACTCTATAGAACTATATACACCTATATAAAACTATATAAAACTAACAAAACTATATAAACCTATATAAAACTCTACAGAACTATATAAAACTATATAAAACTGTATAAAACTATATAAAACTGTATAAAACTTTATAAAACTATATAGAACTAATAAAGCTACATTACACTATATAAAACTATATAAAACTTTATAAAACTATATAGAACTAATAAAGCTACATAAAACTATATAAAACTATATAAAACTAACAGAACTATATAAAATTATATAAAAGTATATAAGACGATATAATACTAATAAAACTATATAAAACTATATAAAACTATATAAAACTCTATAGAACTATATAAAACTATATAAATCTATATAAAACTAACAAAACTATATAAAACTATATAAAACTATATAAAACTAACAAAACTATATAAAACTATATAAAACTATATAAAACTAACAAAACTATATAAAACTATACAAAACTAATAAAACTATATAAAACTATATAAAACATTATAAAACTAATAAAACTATATAAAACTATAGAAAACATTATAAAACTATATAAAAGTAATTAGACTATATAAAACTCTATAAAACTATATAACACTATATAAAACTATATAAAACTATATAAAACAATATAAAACTATATAAAACTATTTAAATCTATATAAAACTATATAAAACTATATAAAACTATATAAAACTAACAAAACTACATAAAACTATATAAAACTATATAAAACTACTTAAAACTATATAAAAATATATAAAACTAAGAAAACTATATTAAACTATATAAAACTATATAAAACTATATAAAACTATATAAAACTGTATGAAACTGTATAAAACTATATAAAGCTATATAAAACTATATGAAACTATATAAAAAAATATAAAACTATATAAAACTGTATAAAACTATATGAAACTATATAAAGCTATATAAAACTATGTAGAACTATATAAAACTATATAAAACTGTATAATTCTATATAAAACTATATAAAACTATATAAACCTATATAAAACTCTATAGAACTACATAAACCACTATAAAACTATATAAAAGTATATAAAACTATATAAAACTATATAAAACTATATAAAACTATATAAAACTAATAAAACTATATAAAACTATATAAAACTATATAAAACTAACAAAGCTATAGAAAACTATAGAAAACTATATAAAACTAACAAAACTATATAAAACTATATAAACCTATGTAAAACTATGTAAAACTATATAAAACTATATAAAACGATATAAAACTAACAACACTATATAAAACTATATGAAACTCTTTAAAACTATATAAAACTATATAATACTATATAAAACTAATAAAACTATATAAAACTAACAACACTGTATAAAACTATATAAAACTAATAATACTATATAAAACTAACAACACTGTATAAAACAATATAAAACTCTATAAAACTATATAAAACCATATAAAACTAATGAAACTATATAAAACTATATAAAGCTATAATAAAACTAATAAAACGAATAAAACTAAATATAACCATATAAAACTGTATAAAGCTATATAAAACTATATAAAACTATATAAAACTGTATAAAACAATATAAAACTATATAAAACATTATAAAACTGTATAAAACTATATAAAACTGTATAAAACTGTGTGAACATATATAAAACTATATAAAACTATGTAATACTATATAAAACTATATAACACTATATAAAACTATATAAAACTATATAAAACTATATAAAACTATACAAAAGCAACAAAACTATATAAAACTGTATCAAACTATATAAAACTATATAAAACTATATAAAACTATATAATACTATATAAAACTATATGAAGCTATATAAAACAATAGAAAACTATATAAAACAATATAAAACTGTATAAATCTATATAAAACTATATAAAGCTATATAAAACTATATAAAATAATACAAAACTATATAAAACCAATAAAACTATATAAAACTATATAAAACTATTTAGAACTATATAAAACTATATAAAACTATATAAAACTATATAAAACTATATAAAACTATATAAAACTATATAAAACTATATAAAACTATATAAAGCTAGGTAAAAGTAATAAAACTATATAAAACTATATAAAACTATATAAAACTATATAAAACTATATAAAACTATATAAAACTATATAAAACTATATAAAACTATATAAAACTATATAAAACTATATAAAACTATATAAAACTATATAAACCTATATAAACCTCTATAGAACTATATAAAACTATATAAAACTATATAAAACTATGTAAAACTATATAAAACTAATAAAAATATATAAAACTATATAAAACTCTATAAAACTACATAAAACTAATAAAACTAACAAAACTATATAAAACTATATAAAACTATATAAAACTATAAAAAACTATATAAAACTATATAAAACTAATTAAAACTATATAAAACTAGATGAAACTATATAAAATTAGCAAAACTATATAAAACTATATAAAACTATACACTACTATATAAAACCATATAAAACTATATAAAACTGTATAAAACTATACAACCAAATATAAAACAATAAACAACTAATAAAACTATACAAAACTATATAAAACCATATAAAACTATATAAAGCTATATAAACCTATATAAAACTATACAAAACTATATAAAACTATATAAAACTATATAAAACTGTGTAAAAATATATAAAGCTATATAAAATAATATAAAACTATATAATACAGTATAAAAATGTATAAAACTATATAGAACTATATAAAACTAATAAAACTATATAAAACTATATAAAACTATATAAAACCATATAAAACTGTATAAATCTATATAAAACTATTTAAAACTATATAAAACTATATACAACAATATAAAACTATATAAAACATTATAAAACTGTATAAAACTATATAAAACTGAACAAAACAATATAAAACTATATAGTACTATATAAAACTATATAAAACTATATAAAACTATATAAAACTATATAAAACTATGTAAAACTATATGAAACTAACAAAACTATATAGAACTATATAAAACTCTATAAAACTATTTAAAACTTTATAAATCTATACAAAACTAACAAAACTATATAAAACTATACAAAACTAACAAAACTATATAAAACTATATAAAACTATGTAAAACTATGTAAAACTAGGTAAAACTATATAAAACGATATAAAACTATATGAAACTCTTTAAAACTATATAAAACTATATAAAACTATATAAAACTAATATAACTATATAAAACTAACAAAACTGTATAAAACAATATAAAACTCTATAAAACTATATAAAACCGTATAAAACTAATAAAACTATATAAAACTATATAGTACTATATAAAACTATATAAAACTATATAAAACTATATAAAACTATATAAAACTAACAAAGCTTTTGGAAACTATAGAAAACTATATAAAACAAACAAAACTATATAAAACTATATAAAACTATATAAAGCTATAATAAAACTAATAAAACTAATAAAACTATATAAAACCATATAAAACTGTATAAATCTATATAAAACTATTTAAAACTATATAAAACTATATACAACAATATAAAACTATATAAAACATTATAAAACTGTATAAAACTATATAAAACTGTATAAAACTGTGTAAAAATATATAAAACTATGTACAACTATGTAATACTATATAAAACTATATAACACTATATAAAACTATATAAAACTATATAAAACTATATAAAACTATATAAAAGCAACAAAACTACATAAAACTGTATAAAACTGTGTAAAAATATATAAAACTATATAAAACTATTTAGAACTATATAAAACTATATAAAACTGTATAATACTATAATAAACTATATAAAGCTATAATAAAACTAATTAAACTAATAAAACTAATAAAACTAATAAAACTAAATAAAGCTATACAAAACTATATAAAAGTATGTAAAACTATATAAAACTATGTAAAACATTATAAAGCTATATAAAACTATATAAAACTGTATAACACTGTATAAAACTATACAAAACTATATAAAACATTGTAAAACTATATAAAAATATATAAAACAACATTGAGCTATATAAAATTATATAAAACTATATTAAATTATGTAAATTTAATAAAACAATATAAAACTATATAAAACTATATAAAACTATATAAAACTATATAAACCTATATGAAAATATTTAAAATTAGCAAAACTATATAAAACTATATAAAACTATATAGTACTATATAAAACTATATAAAACTATATAAAATTATATAAAACTATATAAAGCTATATAAAACAATATAAAACTATATGAAAATATATAAAATTAGCAAAACTATATAAAACTATATAAAACTATATAAAGCTATATAAACCTATATAAAACTATATAAAACTGTATAACACTGTATAAAACTATACAAAACTATATAAAACATTGTAAAACTATATAAAAATATATAAAACAACATTGAGCTATATAAAATTATATAAAACTATATAAAAGCATATAAAACTATATTAAATTATGTATATTTAATAAAACATTATAAAACTATATAAAACTATATAAAACTATATAAAACTATATAAACCTATATGAAAATATATAAAATCAGCAAAACTATATAAAACTATATAAAACTATATAGTACTATATAAAACTATATAAAACTATATAAAATTATATAAAACTATATAAAACTATATATAACAATATAAAACTAACAAAACTATATAAAACTATATAAAACTATATAAAACTCTATAAAACTGTATAACGCTATATAAAACTATATATAACTATATAAATCTATATAAAACTATATAAAACTATAAAAAACCATATGAGCCCCATGAGACTGTGGTTTTCTCGGCCCCTGGTGGTCCGAGGTCGTTCCCGCTGCACAGATGCATGCGCCCGGGCCTCCTGCAGACAATGCACTTTCATTTATCGCGCTATCTGTAATATAACACGAGATATCACCAGATATATGCTGGATTTTTACATGAAATTGGGTGACGGAAACCGAAAATCTGTAATTTTCTCGGCCCCTGGTGATCCGAGGTCGTTCCCGCTGCACAGATGCATGCGCCAGGGCCTCTTACAGACAATGCACTTTGATTTATCGCGCTATCTGTAATAGCACACGAGATATCACCAGATATATATTGGATTTTCCCCTGACCCTCAGTGTCCGGCCCTATGAGACAGTGGTTTTCTCGGCCCCTGGTGGTCCGAGGTCGTTCCCGCTGCACACATGCATGCGCCAAGGCCTCCTACAGACAATGCACTTTGATTTATTGCGCTACCTGTAATAGCACCCGAGATATCACCAGATATATATTTGATTTTTCCCTGACCCTGAGTGTCCAGCCCCATGAGACGGCGGTTTTCTCGGCCCCTGCTGGTCCGAGGTCGTTCCTGCTGCACAGATGCATGCACCAGGGCCTCCTGCAGATAATTCACTTTGGTTTATTGCGCTATCTCTAATAGCACCCGAGATATCACCAGATATATATTTGATTTTTCCCTGACCCTGAGTGTCCAGCCCCATGAGACGGCGGTTTTCTCGGCCCCTGCTGGTCCGAGGTCGTTCCTGCTGCACAGATGCATGCACCAGGGCCTCCTGCAGATAATTCACTTTGGTTTATTGCGCTATCTCTAATAGCACCCGAGATAACACCAGATATATATTGGATTTTTCCCTGACCCTGAGGGTCCAGCCCCATGAGACGGCGGTTTTCTCGGCCCCTGGTGGTCCGAGGTCGTTCCGGCAGCACCGATTCATACGCAAGGGCCTCCTACGGACAATGCACTTTGATTTATTGCGCTATCTCGAATAGCACCCGAGATATCACCAGATATACATTGGATTTTTCCCTTACCCTGAGTGTCCGGCCCCATGAGACGGTGGTTTTCTCGGCCCCTGGTGGACCGAGGTCGTTCGCACTGCCCAGATTAATGCGCCAGGGCCTCCTACAGACAATGCACTTTGACTTATTGCGCTATCTGTAATAGCACCCGAGATATCACCGGATATATATTGGATTTTTCCCTGACCCTGAGTGTCCGGCCCCATGAGACGGTGGTTTTCTCGGCCCCTGGTGGTCCGAGGTCGTTCCGGCAGCACCGATTCATGCGCCAGGGCACCCTGCAGATAATTCACTTTGGCTTATTGCGCTATCTCTAATAGCACCCGAGATATCACCAGATATATATTGGATTTTCCTTTGACCCTGAGTGTCCGGCCCCATGAGACGGTGGTTTTCTCGGCCCCTGGTGGTCCGAGGTCGTTCCCGCTGCACAGATTCATGCGACAGGGTCTCCTACAGACACTGCACTTTGATTTATTGCGCTATCTGTAATAGCACCCGAGATATCACCAGATATATGTTGGATTTTTCCCTGACCCTGATTGTCCTGCCCCATGAGACTGTGGTTTTCTCGGCCCCTGGTGGTCCGTTGTCGTTCCTGCTGCACAGTTTCATGCACAAGGGCCTCCTACGGACAATGCACTTTGATTTATTGCGCTATCTCTAATAGCACCCGAGATATCACCAGATATATATTTGATTTTTCCCTGACCCTGAGTGTCCAGCCCCATGAGACGGCGGTTTTCTCGGCCCCTGCTGGTCCGAGGTCGTTCCCGCTGCACAGATGCATGCACCAGGGCCTCCTGCAGATAATTCACTTTGGTTTATTGCGCTATCTCTAATAGCACCCGAGATAACACCAGATATATATTGGATTTTCCGCTGACCCTGAGTGTCCGGCCCCATGAGACTGTGGTTTAATCGGCCCCTGGAGGTCCGAGGTCGTTCCCACTGCCCAGATTAATGCGCCAGGGCCTCCTACAGACAATGCACTTTAATTTATTCCGCTATCTGTAATAGCACCCGAGATATCACCGGATATATATTGGATTTTTCTCTGAACCTGAGTGTCCGGCCCCATGAGACGGTGGTTTTCTCGGCCCCTGACGGTCCGAGGTCGTTCCCGCTGCACAGATGCATGCGCCAGGGCCTCCTGCAGACAATGCACTTTGATTTATCGCGCTATCTGTAATAGAGCCCGAGATATCACCAGATATATGCTGGATTTTTACATGACATTGGGTGACGGATACCGAAAATCTGTAATTTTCTCGGCCCCTGGTGGTCCGATGTCGTTCCCGCTGCACAGATTCATGCGCAAGGGCCTCCTACGGACAATGCACTTTGATTTATTGGACTACATGTAATAGCACCCGAGATAACACCAGATATATATCGGATTTTTCCCCGACCCTGAGTGTCCGGACCCATGAGACCGCGGTTTTCTCGGCCCCTGGTGGTCCGAGGTCGTTCCCGCTGCACAGATGCATGCGCCAGGGCCTCTTGCAGATAATTCACTTTGGTTTATTGCGCTATCTCTAATAGCACACGAGATAACACCAGATATATATTGGATTTTCCCCTGACCATGAGTTTCCGGCCCCATGAGACGGTGGTTTTCTGGGCCCCTGGTGGTCCGAGGTCGTTCCCGCTGCACAGATTCATACGCCAGGGCCTCCCACAGACAATGCACTTTGATTTATCGCGCTATCTGTAATTTAACACGAGATATCACCAGATATATGCTGGATTTTTACATGAAATTGGGTGACGGATACCGAAAATCTGTAATTTACTCGGCCCCTGGTGGTCAGATGTCGTTCCCGCTGGCCAGGTTCATACGCCAGGACCTCCTACAGACAATGCACTTTAGTTTATTGCGCTATCTCTAATAGCACCGGAGATATCACCAGATATATACTGGATTTTCCCCTGACCCTGAGTGTCCGGCCCCATGAGGCTGTGGTTTCCTCGGCCCCTGGTGGTCCGAGGTCGTTCCCGCTGCACAGACTCATGCGCCAGGGCCCCCTGCAGATAATTCACTTTGGTTTATTGCGCTATCTCTAATAGCACCCGAGATATCACCAGATATATATTGGATTTTCCCCTGACCCTGAGTGTCCGGCCCCATGGGACTGTGGTTTTCTCTGCCCCTGGTGGTCCGACGTCGTTCCCGCTGCACAGATGCATGCGCCAGGGCCTCCTGCAGATAATTCACTTTGGTTTATTGCGCTATCTCTAATAGCACCCGAGATAACACCAGATATACATTGCATTTTCCCCTGACCCTGAGTGTCCGGCCCCATGAGACTGTGGTTTTCTCGGCCCCTGTTGGTCCGAGGTCGATCCTGCTGGCCAGATTCATACGCCAGGGCCTCCCACAGACAATGCACTTTGATTTATCGCGCTAACTGTAATTTAACACGAGATATCACCAGATGTATGCTGGATTTTTACATGAAATTGGGTGACGGATACCGAAAATCTGTAATTTTCTCGGCCCCTGGTGGTCCGATGTCGTTCCCGCTGGACAGGTTCATACGCCAGGACCTCCTACAGACAATGCACTTTGATTTATTGCGCTATCTGTAATAGCATCCGAGATATCACCAGATATATATTGGATTTTTCCCTGACCCTGAGTGTCCGGCCCCATGAGACTGTGGTTTTCTCGGCCCCTGGTGGTCCAAGGTCGATCCCGCTGGCCAGATTCATGCGCCAGGGCCTCCTACAGACAATGCACTTTGATTTATCGCGCTATCTGTAATATAACACGAGATATCACCAGATATATGCTGGATTTTCCCCTGACCCTGAGTGTCCGGCCCCATGGGACTGTGGTTTTCTCGGCCCCTGGTGGGCCGAGGACGTTCCCGCTGCACAGACGCATGCGCCAGGGCCTCCTGCAGATAATTCACTTTGGTTTATTGCGCTATCTCTAATAGCACCCGAGATATCACCAGATATATATCTGATTTTCCCCTGACCCTGAGTGTCCGGTCCCATGAGACGGTGGTTTTCTCGGCCCCTGGTGGTCCGAGGTCGTTCCCACTGCCCAGATTAATGCGCAAGGTCATCCTACAGACAATGCACTTTGATTTATTGCGCTATCTGTAATAGCACCCGAGATATCACCGGATATATATTGGATTTTTCCCTGACCCTGAGTGTCCGGACCCATGAGACGGCGGTTTTCTCGGCCCCTGGTGGTCCGAGGTCGTTCCCGCTGCACAGATGCATGCGCCAGGGCCTCCTGCAGATAGTGCACTTTGATTTATTGCGCTATCTGTAATAGCACCCGAGATATCACCAGATATATATTGGATTTTTTCCTGACCCTGAGTGTCCGGCCCCATGAGACGGTGGTTTTCTCGGCCCCTGGTGGTCCGAGGTAGTTCCCGCTGCACAGATGCATGCGCCAGGGCCTCCTGCAGATAATTCACTTTGGTTTATTGCGCTATCTCTAATAGCACCCGAGATATCACCAGATATATACAGGATTTTCCACTGTCCCTGAGCGTCCGGCCCCATGAGACGGTGGTTTTCTCGGCCCCTGGTGGTCCGAGGTCGTTCCCGCTGCACAGATGCATGCGACAGGGCCTCCTGCAGATAATTCACTCTTTTTTATTGCGCTATCTCTAATAGCACCCGAGATATCACCAGATATATATTGGATTTTCCCCTGACCCTGAGTGTCCGGCCCCATGAGACGGTGCTTTTGTCGGCCCCTGGTGTTACGAGGTCGTTCTCGCTACACAGATTCATGCGCCAGGGCCTCCTGCAGATAATTCACTTTGGTTTTTTGCGCTACCTCTAATAGCACCCGAGATATCACCAGATATATAATGGATTTTTCCCTGACCCTGACAGTCCGGCTCCATGAGACGGTGGTTTTCTAGGCCCCTGGTGGTCCGAGGTCGTTGCCGCTGCACAGATTCATGCGCCAGGGCCTCCTGCAGATAATTAACTTTTGTTTATTGCGCTATTTCTAATAGCACCCGAGATATCACCAGATATATATTGGATTTTTCCCTGACACTGAGTGTCCGGCCCCATGTGTTGGTGGTTTTCTCGGCCCCTGGTGGTCCGAGGTCGTTGACGCTGCACAGATTCATGCGCCAGGGCCTCCCGCAGACAAAGCACTTTGATTTATCGCGCTATCTCTAACAGCACCCGAGATATCACCAGATATATATTGGATTTTCCCCTGACCCTGAGTGTCCGGCCCCATGAGATGGTGGTTTTCTCTGCCCCTGGTGATCCGAGGTCGTTCCCGCTGCACAGATTCATGCGCCAGGGCCTACTGAAGACAATTCACTTTTGTTTATTGCTCTATCTCTAATAGCACCCGACATATCACCAGATATATATTGGATTTTTCCCCGACCCTGAGCGTTCGGCCCCATGAGACGGTGGTTTTCTCGGCCCCTGGTGGTCCGATGTCGATCCCGCTGCACAGATTCATGGGCCAGGGCCTCCTACAGACAATGCACTTTGGTTTATTGCGCTATCTGTAATAGCACCCGAGAAAGCACCATATAGATGCTGGATTTTTACATGACCTTGGGTGACGAATTCCGAATATCTGTAATTTTCTCGGCCCCTGGTGGTCCGAACTCGTTCCTGCTTCACAGATTCATGCGCCAGGGCTTCCTGCAGACAATGCAATTTGATTTATTGCGCTATCTGTAATAGAACCCGAGATATCTCCATATATATGCTGGATTTTTACTAGACCTTGGGTGACGAATTTCGAATATCTGTCATTTTCTCGGCCCCTGGTGGTTCTAGGTCGTTCCTGCTTCACAGATTCATGCGCCAGGGCCTCCGGCAGACAATGCACTTTGATTTATTGCGCTATCTGTAATAGCACCCGAGATATCACCAGATATATATTGGATTTTTGCCCGACCCCGAGTGTCCGGCCCCATGAGACGGTGGTTTTCTCGGCCCCTGGTGGTCCGAGGTCGTTCCCGCTGCACAGATGCATGCGCCAGGTCCTCCTGGAGATAATTCACTTTGGTTTACTGCGCTATCTGTAATAGCACCCGAGACATCACCAGATATATATTGGATTTTTCCCCGACCCTGAGTGTCCGGCCCCAAGTGACGGTGGTTTTCTCGGCCCCTGGTGGTCCGAGGTCGTTCCCGCTGCACAGATTCATGCGCCAGGGCCTCCTGCAGATAATTCACTTTGGTTTATTGCGCCATCCCTAATAGCACCCGAGATATCACCAGATATATGTTGGATTTTTCCCTGACCCTGAGTGTCCGGCCCCATGAGACGGTGTCTTTCTCGGCCCCTGGTGATCCAAGGTCGGTCCCGCGGCACAGGTTCATGCGCCAGGGCCTCCTACAGACAATGCACTTTGATTTATTGCGCTATCTGTAATAGCACCCGAGAAAGCACCATATAGATGCTGGATTTTTACATGACTTTGCGTGACGGATACCGAAAATCTGTAATTTTCTCGGCCCCTGGTAGGGCGATGTCGTTCCTGCAGCACAGATTCATGCGCAAGGGCATCCTACGGACAATGCACTTTTATTTATTGCGCTATCTGTAATAGCACCCGAGATATCACCAGATATATGCCGGATTTTTACATGACCCTGGGCGACGGATACCGAAAAGCTGTAATTTCCTCGACCCCTGGTGGTCCGAGTTCGTTCCTGCTGCACAGATTTATGCGCCAGGGCCTCCTGCAGACAATGCACATTGGTTTATTGCGCTATCTCTAATAGCACCAGAGATATCACCAGATATATATTGGATTTTCCCCTGACCCTGAGTGTCCGGCCCCATGAGACGTTGGTTTTCTCGGGCCCTGGTGGTCCGAGATCGTTCCCGCTGCACATATTCATGCGGCAGGACCTCCTGCAGACAATGCACTTTGATTTATTGCGCTATCTCTAATAGCACCAGAGATATCAAAAGA
The DNA here is from genome assembly GCF_051020985.1 of Nomia melanderi. NCBI lineage: Eukaryota > Metazoa > Arthropoda > Insecta > Hymenoptera > Halictidae > Nomia > Nomia melanderi. The sequence goes on along the minus strand of NW_027475250.1, from coordinate 102,656 downwards.
TATATATTGGATTTTTCCCTGACCCTGAGTGTCCGGCCCCATGAGAATATGGTTTTCTCAGCCCCTGGTGGTCCGAGGTCGTTCCCGCTGCCCAGATTCATGCGGCAGGGCCTCCTACAGACAATGCACTTTGATTCATTGCGCTATCTGAAATAGCACCCGAGATATCACCAGATATATATTGGATTTTTCCCAGACCCTGAGTGTCCGGCCCCAAGAGACGGTGGTTTCCTCAGCCCCTGGTGGTCCGAGGTCGTTCCCGCTGCCCGGATTCATGCGGCAGGCCCTCCTACAGACAATGCACTTTGATTCAGTGCGCTATCTGTAATAGCACCCGAGATATCACCAGATACATCCTGGATTTTTACATGACCTTGGGTGTCCGACCCCATGAGACGTTGGTTGTCTCGGCCCCTGGTGGTCCGAGGTCGTTCCCGCTGCCCAGTTTCATGCGGCAGGGCCTCCTACAGACAATGCACTTCGATTTATTGCGCTATCTGTAATAGCACCCGTGATATCACCAGATATATATTGGATTTTTCCATGACCCTGAGCGTCCGGCCCCATGAGACGGTGGTTTTCTCGGCTCCTGGTGGACCGAGGTGGTTCCCGCTGCACACATTCATGCGCCAGGGCCTCCTGCAGATAATTAACTTTGGTTTATTGCCCCATCTCTAATAGCACCCGAGATATCACCAGATATATATTGGATTTTCCCCTGACCCTGAGTGTCCGGCCCCATGAGACTGTGGTTTTCTCGGCCTCTGTTGGTTCGAGGTCGTACCCGCTGCTCAGATTCATGCGCCAGGGCCTCCTGCAGATAATTCACTTTGGTTTATTGCGCTGTCTCTAATAGCACGCGAGATATCAACAGATATATATTGGATTTTTCCCTGACCCTGAGCGTCCGGCCCCATGAGACGCTGGCTTTCTCGGCCCCTGGTGGTCCGAGGTCGTTCCCGCTGCACAGATTCATGCGCCAGGGCCTCCTGCAGATAATTCACTTTGGTTTATTGCGCTATCTCTAATAGCACGCGAGATATCACCAGATATATATTGGATTTTTCCCCGACCCTGTGACCGGCCCCGTGAGACGGTGGTTTTCGCGGCCCCTGGTGGTCCGAGGTCGTTCCCGCTGCACAGATGCATGCGACAGGGCCTCCTGCAGATAATTCACTCTTTTTTATTGCGCTATCTCTAATAGCACCCGAGATATCACCAGATATATATTGGATTTTCCCCTGACCCTGAGTTTCCGGCCCCATAAGACTGTGGTTTTCTCGGCCCCTGGTGGTCCGAGGTCGTTCCAGCTGCACAGGTTCATGCGCCAGGGCCTCCTACAGGCAATGCACATTGATTTATTGCGCTATCTGTAATAGCACCCGAGATATCACCAGATATATATTGGATTTTTCTCTGACCCTGAGTGTCCGGCCCCATGAGACGGTGGTTTTCTCGGCCCCTGGTGGTACGAGGTCGTTCTCGCTGCACAGATTCATGCGCCAGGGCCTCCTGCAGATAATTCACTCTTTTTTATTGCGCTATCTCTAATACCACCCGAGATATCACCAGATATATATTGGATTTTCCCCTGACCCTGAGTGTCCGGCCCCATGAGACGGTGCTTTTGTCGGCCCCTGGTGTTACGAGGTCGTTCTCGCTACACAGATTCATGCGCCAGGGCCTCCTGCAGATAATTCACTTTGGTTTTTTGCACTACCTCTAATAGCACCCGAGATATCACCAGATATATAATGGATTTTTCCCTGACCCTGACAGTCCGGCCCCATGAGACGGTGGTTTTCTAGGCCCCTGGTGGTCCGAGGTCGTTGCCGCTGCACAGATTCATGCGCCAGGGCCTCCTGCAGATAATTAACTTTTGTTTATTGCGCTATTTCTAATAGCACCCGAGATATCACCAGATATATATTGGATTTTTCCCTGACACTGAGTGTCCGGCCCCATGTGTTGTTGGTTTTCTCGGCCCCTGGTGGTCCGAGGTCGTTGCCGCTGCACAGATTCATGCGCCAGGGCCTGCCGCAGACAAAGCACTTTGATTTATCGCGCTATCTCTAATAGCACCCGACATATCACCAGATTTATATTGGATTTTTCCCCGACCCTGAGTGCCCGGCCCCATGAGACGGTGCTTTTCTCTGCCCCTGGTGATCCGAGGTCGTTCCCGCTGCACAGATTCATGCGCCAGGGCCTCCTGAAGACAATTCACGTTTGTTTATTGCTCTATCTCTAATAGCACCCGACATATCACCAGATATATATTGGATTTTTCCCCGACCCTGAGTGTTCGGCCCCATGAGACGGTGGATTTCTCGGCCCCTGGTGGTCCGATGTCGATCCCGCTGCACAGATGCATGGGCCAGGGCCTCCTACAGACAATGCACTTTGGTTTATTGCGCTATCTGTAATAGCAGCCGAGATATCACCAGATATATGCTGGATTTTTACATGACCTTGGGTGACGAATTTCGAATATCTGTAATTTTCTCGGCCCCTGGTGGTCCGAGCTCGTTCCTGCTTCACAGATTCATGCGCCAGGGCTTCCTGCAGACAATGCTATTTGATTTATTGCGCTATCTGTAATAGAACCCGAGATATCTCCATAGATATGCTGGATTTTTACATGACCTTGGGTGACGAATTTCGAATATCTGTCATTTTCTCGTCCCCTGGTGGTCCGAGGTCGTTCCTGCTTCACAGATTCATGCGCCAGGGCCTCCGGCAGACAATGCACTTTGATTTATTGCGCTATCTCTAATAGCACCCGAGATATCACCAGATATATATTGGATTTTTCCCCGACCCTGAGTGTCAGGACCCATGAGACGGTGGTTTTCTCGGACCCTGGTGATCCGAGTTCGATCCCGCTGCAGAGATTCCTGCGCCAGGGCCTCCTGCAGATAATTCACTTCGGTTTATTGCGCTATCTCTAATAGCACCCGAGACATCACCAGATATACATTGGATTTTTCCCTGACCCTGAGTGTCCGGCCCCATGAGATGGTGGTTTTCTCGGCCCCTGGTGATCCGAGGTCGTTCCCGCTGCACAGATTCATGCGCCAGGACCTCCTGCAGACATAGCACTTTGATTTATCGCGCTTTCTCTAATAGCACCCGACATATCACCAGATATATATTGGATTTTTCCCCGACCCTGAGTGCCCGGCCCCATGAGACGGTGGTTTTCTCGGCCCCTGGTGGTACGAGGTCGTTCTCGCTGCACAGATTCATGCGCAAGGGCCTCCTGCAGATAATTCACTTTGGTTTATTGCGCTATCTGTAATAGCACCCGAGAAAGCACCATATATATCTTGGAATTTTACACGACTTTGGGTGACGGATACCGAAAATCTGTAATTTTCTTTGCCCCTGGTGGTCCGATGTCGTTCCCGCTGCACAGATTCATGCGCCAGGTCCTCCTGCAGACAATTCACTTTTGTTTATTGCGCTATCTCTAATAGCCCGCGAGATATCACCAGATATATATTGGATATTTCCCTGACCCTGAGTGTCCGGCCCCATGAGACGGTGCTTTTGTCGGCCCCTGGTGTTACGAGGTCGTTCTCGCTACACAGACTCATGCGCCTGGGCCTCCTGGAGATAATTCACTTTGGTTTATTGCGCTACCTCTAATAGCACCCGAGACATCACCAGATATATAATGGATTTTCCCCTGACCCTGAGTGTCCGGCACCATGAGACGGTGGTTTTCTCGGCCCCTGGTTGTCCGAGGTCGTTGCCGCTGCACAGATTCATGCGCCAGGGCCTCCTGCAGATAATTCACTTTGGTTTATTGCGCTATCTCTAATAGCACCCGAGATATCACCAGATATATATTGGATTTTTCCCTGACACTGAGTCCCCGGCCCCATGTGTTGGTGGTTTTCTCGGCCCCTGGTGGTCCGAGGTCATTGCCGCTGCACAGATTCATGCGCCAGGGCCTGCTACAGACAATGCACTTTGAATTATTGCGCTATCTGTAATAGCACCCGAGATATCACCAGATACATATTGGATTTTTCCCTGACTCTGAGTGTCCGGCCCCATGAGACGGTGCTTTTCTCTGCCCCTGGTGATCCGAGGTTGTTCCCGCTGCACAGATTCATGCGCCAGGGCCTCCTGAAGACAATTCACTTTTGTTTATTGCTCTATCTCTAATAGCACCCGACATATCACCAGATATATATTGGATTTTTCCCCGACCCTGAGTGTTCGGCCCCATGAGACGGTGGATTTCTCGGCCCCTGGTGGTCCGATGTCGATCCCGCTGCACAGATGCATGGGCCAGGGCCTCCTACAGACAATGCACTTTGGTTTATTGCGCTATCTGTAATAGCAGCCGAGATATCACCAGATATATGCTGGATTTTTACATGACCTTGGGTGACGAATTCCGAATATCTGTAATTTTCTCGGCCCCTGGTGGTCCGAGCTCGTTCCTGCTTCACAGATTCATGCGCCAGGGCCTCCGGCAGATAATGCACTTTGATTTATTGCGCTATCTCTAATAGCACCCGAGATATCACCAGATATACATTGGATTTTTCCCTGACCCTGAGTGTCCGGCCCCATGAGATGGTGGTTTTCTCGGCCCCTGGTGATCCGAGGTGGTTCCCGCTGCACAGATTCATGCGCCAGGGCCTCCTGCAGACATAGCACTTTGATTTATCGCGCTATCTCTAATAGCACCCGACATATCACCAGATATATATTGGATTTTTCCCCGACCCTGAGTGCCCGGCCCCATGAGACGGTGGTTTTCTCGGCCCCTGGTGGTACGAGGTCGTTCTCGCTGCACAGATTCATGCGCCAGGGCCTCCTGCAGATAATTCACTTTGGTTTATTGCGCTATCTCTAATAGCACCCGAGATATCACCAGATATATATTGGATTTTTCCCTGACACTGAGTGCCCGGCCCCATGTGTTGGTGGTTTTCTCGGCCCCTGGTGGTCCGAGGTCATTGCCGCTGCACAGATTCATGCGCCAGGGCCTCCCACAGACAAAGCACTTTTGTTTATTGCACTATCTCTAATAGCACCCGACATATAACCAGATATATATTGGATTTTTCCCCGACCCTGAGTGCCCGGCCCCATGAGACGGTGCTTTTGTCGGCCCCTGGTGGTACGAGGTCGTTCTCGCTGCACAGATTCATGCGCCAGGGCCTCCTGCAGATAATTCACTTTGGTTTATTGCGCTACCTCTAATAGCACCCGAGATATCACCAGATATATAATGGATTTTTCCCTGACCCTGACAGTCCGGCCCCATGAGACGGTGGTTTTCTAGGCCCCTGGTGGTCTGAGGTCGTTGCCGCTGCACAGATTCATGCGCCAGGGCCTCCTGCAGATAATTCACTTTGGTTTATTGCGCTATCTCTAATAGCACCCGAGATATCACCAGATATATATTGGATTTTTCCCTGACACTGAGTGCCTGGCCCCATGGGTTGGTGGTTTTCTCGGCCCCTGGTGGTCCGAGGTCATTGCCGCTGCACAGATTCATGCGCCAGGGCCTCCTACAGACAATGCACTTTGAATTATTGCGCTATCTGTAATAGCACCCGAGATATCACCAGATACATATTGGATTTTTCCCTGACCCTGAGTGTCCGGCCCCATGAGACGGTGCTTTTCTCTGCCCCTGGTGATCCGAGGTCGTTCCCGCTGCACAGATTCATTCGCCAGGGCCACCTGCAGATAATTCACTTTGATTTATTGCACTATATGTAATAGCACGCGAGATATCACCAGATATATATTGGATTTTTCCCTGACCCTGATTGTCCGGCCCCATGAGACGGTGGTTTTCTCGGCCCCTGGTGGTCCGAGGTCGTTCCCGCTGCCCATATTCATGCGTCAGGGCCTCCTGCAGACAATGCACTTTGGTTTATTGCGCTTTCTCTAATAGCACCCGAGATATCACCCGATATATGCTGGATTTTTACATGACCTTGCGTGACGGATACCGAAAATCTGTAAATTTCTCGGCTCCTGGTGGTCCGATGTGGTTCACGCTGTACAGATTCATGCCCCAGGGTCTCCTGCAGACAATGCACTTTGATTTAATGCGCTTTCTCTAATAGCACCCGAGATATCACCAGATACATACTGGATTCTTAAACGACCTTGGGTGACGGATACCGAAAATCTGTAATATTCTCGGCCCCTGGTGGTCCGAGGTCGTTCCTGCTGCACAGATTCATGCGCCAGGGCCTGCTACAGACAATGCGCTTTGCTTTATTGCGCTATCTCTAATAGCACCCGAGATATCACCAGATATATATTGGATTTTTCCCTGCCCCTGACAGTCCGGCCCACTGAGACGGTGGTTTTCTCGGCCCCTGGTGGTCCGAGGTCGTTCCCGCTGCCCATATTCATGCGTCAGGGCCTCCTGCAGACAATGCACTTTGGTTTATTGCGCTTTCTCTAATAGCACCCGAGATATCACCATATATATGCTGGATTTTTACATGACTTTGGGTGACGGATACCGAACATCTGTAATTTTCTTTGCTCCTGGTTGTCCGCGGTCGTTCCTGCTGCACACATTCATGCTCCAGGGCCTCCTGCAGGCAATGCACGTTGATTTATCCCGCTGTATGTAATAGCACCCGAGATATCACCAGATATATATTGGAATTTTACCTGGCCCTGAGTGTCCGGCCCCATGAGACTTCGGATTTCTCGGCCCCTGGTGGTCCGAGGTCGTTCCCGATGCACAGATTCATGCGCCAGGGCCTCCTGCAGACAATGCTCTTTGACTTATTGCGCTATCTGTAATAGCACCCGAGATATCACCGGATATATATTGGATTTTTCCCTGACCCTGAGTCTCCGGCCTCATGAGACTGTGGTTTTCTCGGCCCCTGGTGGTCCGAGGTCGTTCCCGCTGCACAGACTCATGCGCCAGGGCCTCCTGCGGACAATGCACTTTGATTTATTGCGCTATCTGTACTAGCACGCGAGATATCACCAGATATATATATTGGATTTCTCCCTGAGCCTGAGGGTCCGGCCCAATGTGACGGTGGTTTTCTCGGCCGCTGGTGTTCCAAGGTCGTTCCCGCTGCACAGATGCATGCGCCAGGGCCTCCTGCAGATAATTCACTTTGGTTTATTACGCTATCTCTAATAGCACCCGAGATATCACCAGATATATATTGGATTTTCCCCTGAACCTGAGTGTCCGGCCCCATGAGACGGTGGTTTTCTCGGCCGCTGGTGGTCCGATGTCGTTCCTGCTGCACAGATGCATGCGCCAGGGCCTCCTGCAGATAATTCACTTTGGTTTATTGCGCTATCTCTAATAGCACCCGAGATATCACCAGATATATATTGGATTTTCCCCTGAACCTGAGTGTCCGGCCCCATGAGACGGTGGTTTTCTCGGCCCCTGGTGGTCCGAGGTCGTTCCCGCTGCCCAGATTCATGAGCCAGGGCTTCCTGCAGACAATGCACTTTGATTTATCTCGCTATCTCTAATAGCACCCGAGATATCACCAGATATATATTCGGATTTTTCCCTGACCCTAACAGTCCGGCCCCATGAGACGGTGGTTTTCTCGGCTCCTGGTGGTCCGACGTCGTTCCCGCTGCCCAGATTCATGCGCCAGTGCCTCCTACAGACAATGCACTCTGATTTATTGTGCTATCTGCAATATCACCCGAGATATCACCAGATATATATTGGATTTTTCCCTGACCCTGAGTGTCCTGCCCCATGAAACGGTGGTTTTCTCGGCCCCTGGTGGTCCGACGTCGTGCCCGCTACACAGATTCATGCGCCAGGGCCTCCTGCAGATAATTCACTTTGGTTTATTGCGCTATCTGTAGTAGCACCCGAGATATCACCAGATATATGCTGGATTTTTACATGACATTGGGTGACGGATACGGAAAATCTGTAATTTTCTCGGCCCCTGGTGGTCCGAGGTGGTTCCTGCTGCACAGATTCATGCGCCAGGGCCTCCTACAGACAATGCACTTTGATTTATTGCGCGATCTGTAATAGCACCCGAGATATCACCAGATATATATTGGATTTTCCCCTGACCCTGCGTGTCCGGCCCCATGAGACGGTGGTTTACTCGGCCCCTGGTGGTCCGAGGTCGTTCCCGCTGCACAGATTCATGCGCCAGCGCCTCCTACAGACAATGCACTTTGATTTTTTGCGCTATCGGTTATAGCACCCGAGATATCACCAGATATATATTGGATTTTTCCCCGACCCTGAGTGACCGGCCCCATGAGACGGTGGTTTTCACCGCACCTGGTGGTCCGAGGTCGTACCCGCTGCACAGGTTCATGCGCCAGGGCCCCCTGCAGATAATTCACTTTGGTTTATTGCGCTATCTCTAATAGCACCCGAGATATCACCAGACATATATTGGATTTTCCCCTGACCCTGAGTGTCCGGCCCCATGAGACTGTGGTTTTCTCGGCCCCTGGTGGTCCGAGGTCGTTCCCGCTGCACAGATGCATGCGCCCGGGCCTCCTGCAGATAATTCACTTTGGTTTATTGCGCTATCTCTAATAGCACCCGAGATATCACCAGATATATGCTGGATTTTTACATGAAATTGGGTGACGGATACCGAAAATCTGTAATTTTCTCGGCCCCTGGTGGTCCGATGTCGTTCCCGCTGGCCAGATTCATCCGCCAGGGCCTCCTACAGACAGTGCACTTTGATTTATTGCGCTATCTGTAATAGCACCCGAGATATCACCGGATATATATAGGATTTTTCCCAGACCCTGAGTGCCCGGCCCCATGAGACGGTGGTTTTCACGGCCCCTGGTGGTCCGTGGACGTTCCCGCTGCACAGATACATGCGCCAGGGCCCCCTGCAGATAATTCACTTTGGTTTATTGCGCTATCTCTAATAGCACCCGAGATATCACCAGATATATATTGGATTTTCCCCTGACCCTGAGTGTCCGGCCCCATGAGACTGTGGTTTTCTCGGCCCCTGGTGGTCCGAGGTCGTTCCCGCTGCACAGATGCATGCGCCCGGGCCTCCTGCAGACAATGCACTTTCATTTATCGCGCTATCTGTAATATAACACGAGATATCACCAGATATATGCTGGATTTTTACATGAAATTGGGTGACGGAAACCGAAAATCTGTAATTTTCTCGGCCCCTGGTGATCCGAGGTCGTTCCCGCTGCACAGATGCATGCGCCAGGGCCTCTTACAGACAATGCACTTTGATTTATCGCGCTATCTGTAATAGCACACGAGATATCACCAGATATATATTGGATTTTCCCCTGACCCTCAGTGTCCGGCCCTATGAGACAGTGGTTTTCTCGGCCCCTGGTGGTCCGAGGTCGTTCCCGCTGCACACATGCATGCGCCAAGGCCTCCTACAGACAATGCACTTTGATTTATTGCGCTACCTGTAATAGCACCCGAGATATCACCAGATATATGTTGGATTTTTCCCTGACCCTGATTGTCCTGCCCCATGAGACTGTGGTTTTCTCGGCCCCTGGTGGTCCGATGTCGTTCCTGCTGCACAGTTTCATGCACAAGGGCCTCCTACGGACAATGCACTTTGATTTATTGCGCTATCTCTAATAGCACCCGAGATATCACCAGATATATATTTGATTTTTCCCTGACCCTGAGTGTCCAGCCCCATGAGACGGCGGTTTTCTCGGCCCCTGCTGGTCCGAGGTCGTTCCTGCTGCACAGATGCATGCACCAGGGCCTCCTACAGATAATTCACTTTGGTTTATTGCGCTATCTCTAATAGCACCCGAGATAACACCAGATATATATTGGATTTTCCCCTGACCGTGAGTGTCCGGCCCCATGAGACTGTGGTTTAATCGGCCCCTGGAGGTCTGAGGTCGTTCCCACTGCCCAGATTAATGCGCCGGGGCCTCCTACAGACAATGCACTTTAATTTATTCCGCTATCTGTAATAGCACCCGAGATATCACCGGATATATATTTGATTTTTCTCTGAACCTGAGTGTACGGCCCCATGAGACGGTGGTTTTCTTGGCCCCTGGTGGTCCGAGGTCGTTCCCGCTGCACAGATGCATGCGGCAGGGCCTCCTGCAGACAAAGCACTTTGATTTATCGCGCTATCTGTAATAGAGCCCGAGATATCACCAGATATATGCTGGATTTTTACATGACATTGGGTGACGGATACCGAAAATCTGTAATTTTCTCGGCCCCTGGTGGTCCGAGGTCGTTCCCGCTGCACAGATGCATGCGCCAGGGCCTCCTGCAGACAATGCACCTTGATTTATTGCGCAATCTGTAATAGCACCCGAGAAAGCACCATATATATGCTGGATTTTTACATGACTTTGGGTGACGGATACCGAACATCTGTAATTTTCTTTGCTCCTGGTGGTCCGCGGTCGTTCCTGCTGCACACATTCATGCTCCAGGGCCTCCTGCAGGCAATGCACGTTGATTTATCCGGCTGTATGTAATAGCACCCGAGATATCACCAGATATATATTGGAATTTTACCTGGCCCTGAGTGTCCGGCCCCATGAGACTTCGGATTTCTCGGCCCCTGGTGGTCCGAGGTCGTTCCCGATGCACAGATTCATGCGCCAGGGCCTCCTGCAGACAATGCACTTTGACTTATTGCGCTATCTGTAATAGCACCCGAGATATCACCGGATATATATTGGATTTTTCCCTGACCCTGAGTCTCCGGCCTCATGAGACGGTGGTTTTCTCGGCCCCTGACGGTCCGAGGTCGTTCCCGCTGCACAGGTTCATGCGCCAGGGCCTCCTACAGACAATGCACTTTGGTTTATTGCGCTATCTCTAATAGCACCCGAGATATCACCAGATATATGCTGGATTTTTACATGGCATTGGGTGACGGGTACCGAAAATCTGTCATTTTCTCGGCAACTGGTGGTCCGATGTCGTTCCTGCTGCACAGATTCATACGCAAGGGCCTCCTACGGACAATGCACTTTGATTTATTGCGCTATCTCGAATAGCACCCGAGATATCACCAGATATATATTGGATTTTTCCCTTACCCTGAGTGTCCGGCCCCATGAGACGGTGGTTTTCTCGGCCCCTGGTGGACCGAGGTCGTTCGCACTGCCCAGATTAATGCGCCAGGGCCTCCTACAGACAATGCACTTTGACTTATTGCGCTATCTGTAATAGCACCCGAGATATCACCGGATATATATTGGATTTTTCCCTGACCCTGAGTGTCCGGCCCCATGAGACGGTGGTTTTCTCGGCCCCTGGTGGTCCGAGGTCGTTCCGGCAGCACCGATTCATGCGCCAGGGCACCCTGCAGATAATTCACTTTGGCTTATTGCGCTATCTCTAATAGCACCCGAGATATCACCAGATATATATTGGATTTTCCTTTGACCCTGAGTGTCCGGCCCCATGAGACGGTGGTTTTCTCGGCCCCTGGTGGTCCGAGGTCGTTCCCGCTGCACAGATTCATACGCCAGGGCCTCCTACAGACAATGCACTTTCATTTATCGCGCTATCTGTAATATAACACGAGATATCACCAGATATATGCTGGAATTTTACATAAAATTGGGTGACGGATATCGAAAATCTGTAATTTTCTCGGCCCCTGGTGGTCCGCTGTCGTTCCCGCTGACCAGATTCATACGCCAGGGCCTCCTACAGACAATGCACTTTGATTTATTGCACTATCTGTAATAGCACCCGAGATATCACCAGATATATATTGGATTTTCCCCTGACCCTGAGTGTCCGGCCCCATGAGACTGTGGTTTTCTCGGCCCCTGGTGGTCCGAGGTCGTTCCCACTGCCCAGATTCATGCGCCAGGGCCTCCTACGGACAATGCGCTTTGATTTATTGCGCTATCTCTAATAGCACCCGAGATATCACCAGATATATATTTGATTTTTCCCTGACCCTGAGTGTCCAGCCCCATGGGACAGTGGTTTTCTCGGCCCCTGGGGGCCCGAGGTTGTTCCCACTGCACAGATTCATGCGCCAGGGCCTCCTACAGACAATGCACTTTGATTTATTGCGCTATCTGTAATAGCACCCGAGATATCACCAGATATATATTGGATTTTTCCCTGACCCTGAGTGTCCGGCCCAATGAGACGGTGGTTTTCTCGGCCCCTGGTGGTCCGAGGTCGTTCCCGCTGCACAGGTTCATACGCAAGGGCCTCCTACGGACAATGCACTTTGATTTATTGCGCTATCTCGAATAGCACCCGAGATATCACCAGATATATATTGGATTTTTCCCTTACCCTGAGTGTCCGGCCCCATGAGACGGTGGTTTTCTCGGCCCCTGGTGGACCGAGGTCGTTCGCACTGCCCAGATTAATGCGCCAGGGCCTCCTACAGACAATGCACTTTGACTTATTGCGCTATCTGTAATAGCACCCGAGATATCACCGGATATATATTGGATTTTTCCCTGACCCTGAGTGTCCGGCCCCATGAGACGGTGGTTTTCTCGGCCCCTGGTGGTCCGAGGTCGTTCCGGCAGCACCGATTCATGCGCCAGGGCACCCTGCAGATAATTCACTTTGGCTTATTGCGCTATCTCTAATAGCACCCGAGATATCACCAGATATATATTGGATTTTCCTTTGACCCTGAGTGTCCGGCCCCATGAGACGGTGGTTTTCTCGGCCCCTGGTGGTCCGAGGTCGTTCCCGCTGCACAGATTCATACGCCAGGGCCTCCTACAGACAATGCACTTTCATTTATCGCGCTATCTGTAATATAACACGAGATATCACCAGATATATGCTGGAATTTTACATAAAATTGGGTGACGGATATCGAAAATCTGTAATTTTCTCGGCCCCTGGTGGTCCGCTGTCGTTCCCGCTGACCAGATTCATACGCCAGGGCCTCCTACAGACAATGCACTTTGATTTATTGCACTATCTGTAATAGCACCCGAGATATCACCAGATATATATTGGATTTTCCCCTGACCCTGAGTGTCCGGCCCCATGAGACTGTGGTTTTCTCGGCCCCTGGTGGTCCGAGGTCGTTCCCACTGCCCAGATTCATGCGCCAGGGCCTCCCACAGACAATGCACTTTGATTTATTGCGCTATCTCTAATAGCACCCGAGATATCACCAGATATATATTTGATTTTTCCCTGACCCTGAGTGTCCAGCCCCATGGGACAGTGGTTTTCTCGGCCCCTGGGGGCCCGAGGTTGTTCCCACTGCACAGATTCATGCGCCAGGGCCTCCTACAGACAATGCACTTTGATTTATTGCGCTATCTGTAATAGCACCCGAGATATCACCAGATATATATTGGATTTTTCCCTGACCCTGAGTGTCCGGCCCAATGAGACGGTGGTTTTCTCGGCCCCTGGTGGTCCGAGGTCGTTCCCGCTGCACAGATTCATGCGACAGGGTCTCCTACAGACACTGCACTTTGATTTATTGCGCTATCTGTAATAGCACCCGAGATATCACCAGATATATGTTGGATTTTTCCCTGACCCTGATTGTCCTGCCCCATGAGACTGTGGTTTTCTCGGCCCCTGGTGGTCCGTTGTCGTTCCTGCTGCACAGTTTCATGCACAAGGGCCTCCTACGGACAATGCACTTTGATTTATTGCGCTATCTCTAATAGCACCCGAGATATCACCAGATATATATTTGATTTTTCCCTGACCCTGAGTGTCCAGCCCCATGAGACGGCGGTTTTCTCGGCCCCTGCTGGTCCGAGGTCGTTCCCGCTGCACAGATGCATGCACCAGGGCCTCCTGCAGATAATTCACTTTGGTTTATTGCGCTATCTCTAATAGCACCCGAGATAACACCAGATATATATTGGATTTTCCGCTGACCCTGAGTGTCCGGCCCCATGAGACTGTGGTTTAATCGGCCCCTGGAGGTCCGAGGTCGTTCCCACTGCCCAGATTAATGCGCCAGGGCCTCCTACAGACAATGCACTTTAATTTATTCCGCTATCTGTAATAGCACCCGAGATATCACCGGATATATATTGGATTTTTCTCTGAACCTGAGTGTCCGGCCCCATGAGACGGTGGTTTTCTCGGCCCCTGACGGTCCGAGGTCGTTCCCGCTGCACAGATGCATGCGCCAGGGCCTCCTGCAGACAATGCACTTTGATTTATCGCGCTATCTGTAATAGAGCCCGAGATATCACCAGATATATGCTGGATTTTTACATGACATTGGGTGACGGATACCGAAAATCTGTAATTTTCTCGGCCCCTGGTGGTCCGATGTCGTTCCCGCTGCACAGATTCATGCGCAAGGGCCTCCTACGGACAATGCACTTTGATTTATTGGACTACATGTAATAGCACCCGAGATAACACCAGATATATATCGGATTTTTCCCCGACCCTGAGTGTCCGGACCCATGAGACGGCGGTTTTCTCGGCCCCTGGTGGTCCGAGGTCGTTCCCGCTGCACAGATGCATGCGCCAGGGCCTCCTGCAGATAATTCACTTTGGTTTATTGCGCTATCTCTAATAGCACACGAGATAACACCAGATATATATTGGATTTTCCCCTGACCATGAGTGTCCGGCCCCATGAGACTGTGGTTTACTCGGCCCCTGGAGGTCCGAGGTCGTTCCCACTGCCCAGATTAATGCGCCAGGGCCTCCTACAGACAATGCACTTTAATTTATTGCGCTATCTGTAATAGCACCCGAGGTATCACCAGATATATACTGGATTTTTCCCTGACCCTGATTGTCCGGCCCCATGACACGGTGGTTTTCTCGGCCCCTGACGGTCCGAGGTCGTTCCCGCTGCACAGGTGCATGCGCCAGTGCCTCCTGCAGACAATGCACTTTGATTTATCGCGCTATCTGTAATAGAGCCCGAGATATCACCAGATATATATTGGATTTTCCCCTGACCCTGAGTGTCCGGCCCCATGAGACTGTGGTTTTCTCGGCCCATGGTGGTTCGAGGTAGATCCCGCTGGCCAGATTCATACGCCAGGGCCTCCCACAGACAATGCACTTTGATTTATCGCGCTAACTGTAATTTAACACGAGATATCACCAGATGTATGCTGGATTTTTACATGAAATTGGGTGACGGATACCGAAAATCTGTAATTTTCTCGGCCCCTGGTGGTCCGATGTCGTTCCCGCTGGACAGGTTCATACGCCAGGACCTCCTACAGACAATGCACTTTGATTTATTGCGCTATCTGTAATAGCATCCGAGATATCACCAGATATATATTGGATTTTTCCCTGACCCTGAGTGTCCGGCCCCATGAGACTGTGGTTTTCTCGGCCCCTGGTGGTCCAAGGTCGATCCCGCTGGCCAGATTCATGCGCCAGGGCCTCCTACAGACAATGCACTTTGATTTATCGCGCTATCTGTAATATAACACGAGATATCACCAGATATATGCTGGATTTTCCCCTGACCCTGAGTGTCCGGCCCCATGGGACTGTGGTTTTCTCGGCCCCTGGTGGGCCGGGGACGTTCCCGCTGCACAGACGCATGCGCCAGGGCCTCCTGCAGATAATTCACTTTGGTTTATTGCGCTATCTCTAATAGCACCCGAGATATCACCAGATATATATCTGATTTTCCCCTGACCCTGAGTGTCCGGTCCCATGAGACGGTGGTTTTCTCGGCCCCTGGTGGTCCGAGGTCGTTCCCACTGCCCAGATTAATGCGCAAGGTCCTCCTACAGACAATGCACTTTGATTTATTGCGCTATCTGTAATAGCACCCGAGATATCACCGGATATATATTGGATTTTTCCCTGACCCTGAGTGTCCGGACCCATGAGACGGCGGTTTTCTCGGCCCCTGGTGGTCCGAGGTCGTTCCCGCTGCACAGATGCATGCGCCAGGGCCTCCTGCAGATAATGCACTTTGATTTATTGCGCTATCTGTAATAGCACCCGAGATATCACCAGATATATATTGGATTTTTTCCTGACCCTGAGTGTCCGGCCCCATGAGACGGTGGTTTTCTCGGCCCCTGGTGGTCCGAGGTAGTTCCCGCTGCACAGATGCATGCGCCAGGGCCTCCTGCAGATAATTCACTTTGGTTTATTGCGCTATCTCTAATAGCACCCGAGATATCACCAGATATATACAGGATTTTCCACTGTCCCTGAGTGTCCGGCGCCATGAGACGGTGGTTTTCTCGGCCCCTGGTGATCCGAGGTCGTTCCCGCTGCACAGATTCATGCGCCAGGGCCTCCTGCAGACAATGCACTTTGATTTATCGCGTTATCTGTAATAGAACCCGAGATATCACCAGATTAATATTGGATTTTTCCCTGACCCTGAGTGTCCGGCCCCATGAGACGGTGGTTTTCTCGGCCCCTGGTGGTCCGAGGTCGTTCCCTCTGCACAGATTCATGCGCCAGGGCCTCCTGCAGATAATTCACTTTGGTTTATTGCGCTATCTCTAATAGCACCCGAGATATCACCAGATATATATTGGATTTTCCCTTGACCCTGAGTGTCCGGCCCCATGAGACGGTGGTTTTCTCGGCCCCTGGTGGTCCGAGGTCGTTCCCGCTGCCCAGATTCATGCGGCAGGGCCTCCTACAGACAATGCACTTTGATTTATTCCGCTATCTGTAATAGCACCCGAGATATCACCAGATATATATTGGATTTTTCCCTGACCCTGAGCGTCCGGCCCCATGAGACGGTGGTTTTCTCGGCCCCTGGTGGTCCGAGGTCGTTCCCGCTTCACAGATGCATGCGACAGGGCCTCCTGCAGATAATTCACTCTTTTTTATTGCGCTATCTCTAATAGCACCCGAGATATCACCAGATATATATTGGATTTTCCCCTGACCCTGAGTGTCCGGCCCCATGAGACGGTGCTTTTGTCGGCCCCTGGTGTTACGAGGTCGTTCTCGCTACACAGATTCATGCGCCAGGGCCTCCTGCAGATAATTCACTTTGGTTTTTTGCGCTACCTCTAATAGCACCCGAGATATCACCAGATATATAATGGATTTTTCCCTGACCCTGACAGTCCGGCTCCATGAGACGGTGGTTTTCTAGGCCCCTGGTGGTCCGAGGTCGTTGCCGCTGCACAGATTCATGCGCCAGGGCCTCCTGCAGATAATTAACTTTTGTTTATTGCGCTATTTCTAATAGCACCCGAGATATCACCAGATATATATTGGATTTTTCCCTGACACTGAGTGTCCGGCCCCATGTGTTGGTGGTTTTCTCGGCCCCTGGTGGTCCGAGGTCGTTGACGCTGCACAGATTCATGCGCCAGGGCCTCCCGCAGACAAAGCACTTTGATTTATCGCGCTATCTCTAACAGCACCCGAGATATCACCAGATATATATTGGATTTTCCCCTGACCCTGAGTGTCCGGCCCCATGAGATGGTGGTTTTCTCTGCCCCTGGTGATCCGAGGTCGTTCCCGCTGCACAGATTCATGCGCCAGGGCCTACTGAAGACAATTCACTTTTGTTTATTGCTCTATCTCTAATAGCACCCGACATATCACCAGATATATATTGGATTTTTCCCCGACCCTGAGCGTTCGGCCCCATGAGACGGTGGTTTTCTCGGCCCCTGGTGGTCCGATGTCGATCCCGCTGCACAGATTCATGGGCCAGGGCCTCCTACAGACAATGCACTTTGGTTTATTGCGCTATCTGTAATAGCAGCCGAGATATCACCAGATATATGCTGGATTTTTACATGACCTTGGGTGACGAATTCCGAATATCTGTAATTTTCTCGGCCCCTGGTGGTCCGAACTCGTTCCTGCTTCACAGATTCATGCGCCAGGGCTTCCTGCAGACAATGCAATTTGATTTATTGCGCTATCTGTAATAGAACCCGAGATATCTCCATATATATGCTGGATTTTTACATGACCTTGGGTGACGAATTTCGAATATCTGTCATTTTCTCGGCCCCTGGTGGTTCTAGGTCGTTCCTGCTTCACAGATTCATGCGCCAGGGCCTCCGGCAGACAATGCACTTTGATTTATTGCGCTATCTGTAATAGCACCCGAGATATCACCAGATATATATTGGATTTTTGCCCGACCCCGAGTGTCCGGCCCCATGAGACGGTGGTTTTCTCGGCCCCTGGTTGTCCGAGGTCGTTGCCGCTGCACAGATTCATGCGCCAGGGCCTCCTGCAGATAATTCACTTTGGTTTATTGCGCTATCTCTAATAGCACCCGAGATATCACCAGATATATATTGGATTTTTCCCTGACACTGAGTCCCCGGCCCCATGTGTTGGTGGTTTTCTCGGCCCCTGGTGGTCCGAGGTCATTGCCGCTGCACAGATTCATGCGCCAGGGCCTGCTACAGACAATGCACTTTGAATTATTGCGCTATCTGTAATAGCACCCGAGATATCACCAGATACATATTGGATTTTTCCCTGACTCTGAGTGTCCGGCCCCATGAGACGGTGCTTTTCTCTGCCCCTGGTGATCCGAGGTTGTTCCCGCTGCACAGATTCATGCGTCAGGGCCTCCTGAAGACAATTCACTTTTGTTTATTGCTCTATCTCTAATAGCACCCGACATATCACCAGATATATATTGGATTTTTCCCCGACCCTGAGTGTTCGGCCCCATGAGACGGTGGATTTCTCGGCCCCTGGTGGTCCGATGTCGATCCCGCTGCACAGATGCATGGGCCAGGGCCTCCTACAGACAATGCACTTTGGTTTATTGCGCTATCTGTAATAGCAGCCGAGATATCACCAGATATATGCTGGATTTTTACATGACCTTGGGTGACGAATTCCGAATATCTGTAATTTTCTCGGCCCCTGGTGGTCCGAGCTCGTTCCTGCTTCACAGATTCATGCGCCAGGGCTTCCTGCAGACAATGCAATTTGATTTATTGCGCTATCTGTAATAGAACCCGAGATATCTCCATATATATGCTGGATTTTTACATGACCTTGGGTGACGAATTTCGAATATCTGTCATTTTCTCGGCCCCTGGTGGTCCGAGGTCGTTCCTGCTTCACAGATTCATGCGCCAGGGCCTCCGGCAGATAATGCACTTTGATTTATTGCGCTATCTCTAATAGCACCCGAGATATCACCAGATATACATTGGATTTTTCCCTGACCCTGAGTGTCCGGCCCCATGAGATGGTGGTTTTCTCGGCCCCTGGTGATACGAGGTGGTTCCCGCTGCACAGATTCATGCGCCAGGGCCTCCTGCAGACATAGCACTTTGATTTATCGCGCTATCTCTAATAGCACCCGACATATCACCAGATATATATTGGATTTTTCCCCGACCCTGAGTGCCCGGCCCCATGAGACGGTGGTTTTCTCGGCCCCTGGTGGTACGAGGTCGTTCTCGCTGCACAGATTCATGCGCCAGGGCCTCCTGCAGATAATTCACTTTGGTTTATTGCGCTATCTCTAATAGCACCCGAGATATCACCAGATATATATTGGATTTTTCCCTGACACTGAGTGCCCGGCCCCATGTGTTGGTGGTTTTCTCGGCCCCTGGTGGTCCGAGGTCATTGCCGCTGCACAGATTCATGCGCCAGGGCCTCCCACAGACAAAGCACTTTTGTTTATTGCACTATCTCTAATAGCACCCGACATATAACCAGATATATATTGGATTTTTCCCCGACCCTGAGTGCCCGGCCCCATGAGACGGTGCTTTTGTCGGCCCCTGGTGGTACGAGGTCGTTCTCGCTGCACAGATTCATGCGCCAGGGCCTCCTGCAGATAATTCACTTTGGTTTATTGCGCTACCTCTAATAGCACCCGAGATATCACCAGATATATAATGGATTTTTCCCTGACCCTGACAGTCCGGCCCCATGAGACGGTGGTTTTCTAGGCCCCTGGTGGTCTGAGGTCGTTGCCGCTGCACAGATTCATGCGCCAGGGCCTCCTGCAGATAATTCACTTTGGTTTATTGCGCTATCTCTAATAGCACCCGAGATATCACCAGATATATATTGGATTTTTCCCTGACACTGAGTGCCCGGCCCCATGGGTTGGTGGTTTTCTCGGCCCCTGGTGGTCCGAGGTCATTGCCGCTGCACAGATTCATGCGCCAGGGCCTCCTACAGACAATGCACTTTGAATTATTGCGCTATCTGTAATAGCACCCGAGATATCACCAGATACATATTGGATTTTTCCCTGACCCTGAGTGTCCGGCCCCATGAGACGGTGCTTTTCTCTGCCCCTGGTGATCCGAGGTCGTTCCCGCTGCACAGATTCATTCGCCAGGGCCACCTGCAGATAATTCACTTTGATTTATTGCACTATATGTAATAGCACGCGAGATATCACCAGATATATATTGGATTTTTCCCTGACCCTGATTGTCCGGCCCCATGAGACGGTGGTTTTCTCGGCCCCTGGTGGTCCGAGGTCGTTCCCGCTGCCCATATTCATGCGTCAGGGCCTCCTGCAGACAATGCACTTTGGTTTATTGCGCTTTCTCTAATAGCACCCGAGATATCACCCGATATATGCTGGATTTTTACATGACCTTGCGTGACGGATACCGAAAATCTGTAAATTTCTCGGCTCCTGGTGGTCCGATGTGGTTCACGCTGTACAGATTCATGCCCCAGGGTCTCCTGCAGACAATGCACTTTGATTTAATGCGCTTTCTCTAATAGCACCCGAGATATCACCAGATACATACTGGATTCTTAAACGACCTTGGGTGACGGATACCGAAAATCTGTAATATTCTCGGCCCCTGGTGGTCCGAGGTCGTTCCTGCTGCACAGATTCATGCGCCAGGGCCTGCTACAGACAATGCGCTTTGCTTTATTGCGCTATCTCTAATAGCACCCGAGATATCACCAGATATATATTGGATTTTTCCCTGCCCCTGACAGTCCGGCCCACTGAGACGGTGGTTTTCTCGGCCCCTGGTGGTCCGAGGTCGTTCCCGCTGCCCATATTCATGCGTCAGGGCCTCCTGCAGACAATGCACTTTGGTTTATTGCGCTTTCTCTAATAGCACCCGAGATATCACCATATATATGCTGGATTTTTACATGACTTTGGGTGACGGATACCGAACATCTGTAATTTTCTTTGCTCCTGGTTGTCCGCGGTCGTTCCTGCTGCACACATTCATGCTCCAGGGCCTCCTGCAGGCAATGCACGTTGATTTATCCCGCTGTATGTAATAGCACCCGAGATATCACCAGATATATATTGGAATTTTACCTGGCCCTGAGTGTCCGGCCCCATGAGACTTCGGATTTCTCGGCCCCTGGTGGTCCGAGGTCGTTCCCGATGCACAGATTCATGCGCCAGGGCCTCCTGCAGACAATGCACTTTGACTTATTGCGCTATCTGTAATAGCACCCGAGATATCACCGGATATATATTGGATTTTTCCCTGACCCTGAGTCTCCGGCCTCATGAGACTGTGGTTTTCTCGGCCCCTGGTGGTCCGAGGTCGTTCCCGCTGCACAGACTCATGCGCCAGGGCCTCCTGCGGACAATGCACTTTGATTTATTGCGCTATCTGTACTAGCACGCGAGATATCACCAGATATATATATTGGATTTCTCCCTGAGCCTGAGGGTCCGGCCCAATGTGACGGTGGTTTTCTCGGCCGCTGGTGTTCCAAGGTCGTTCCCGCTGCACAGATGCATGCGCCAGGGCCTCCTGCAGATAATTCACTTTGGTTTATTACGCTATCTCTAATAGCACCCGAGATATCACCAGATATATATTGGATTTTCCCCTGAACCTGAGTGTCCGGCCCCATGAGACGGTGGTTTTCTCGGCCGCTGGTGGTCCGATGTCGTTCCTGCTGCACAGATGCATGCGCCAGGGCCTCCTGCAGATAATTCACTTTGGTTTATTGCGCTATCTCTAATAGCACCCGAGATATCACCAGATATATATTGGATTTTCCCCTGAACCTGAGTGTCCGGCCCCATGAGACGGTGGTTTTCTCGGCCCCTGGTGGTCCGAGGTCGTTCCCGCTGCCCAGATTCATGAGCCAGGGCTTCCTGCAGACAATGCACTTTGATTTATCTCGCTATCTCTAATAGCACCCGAGATATCACCAGATATATATTCGGATTTTTCCCTGACCCTAACAGTCCGGCCCCATGAGACGGTGGTTTTCTCGGCTCCTGGTGGTCCGACGTCGTTCCCGCTGCCCAGATTCATGCGCCAGTGCCTCCTACAGACAATGCACTCTGATTTATTGTGCTATCTGCAATATCACCCGAGATATCACCAGATATATATTGGATTTTTCCCTGACCCTGAGTGTCCTGCCCCATGAAACGGTGGTTTTCTCGGCCCCTGGTGGTCCGACGTCGTGCCCGCTACACAGATTCATGCGCCAGGGCCTCCTGCAGATAATTCACTTTGGTTTATTGCGCTATCTGTAGTAGCACCCGAGATATCACCAGATATATGCTGGATTTTTACATGACATTGGGTGACGGATACGGAAAATCTGTAATTTTCTCGGCCCCTGGTGGTCCGAGGTGGTTCCTGCTGCACAGATTCATGCGCCAGGGCCTCCTACAGACAATGCACTTTGATTTATTGCGCGATCTGTAATAGCACCCGAGATATCACCAGATATATATTGGATTTTCCCCTGACCCTGAGTGTCCGGCCCCATGAGACTGTGGTTTTCTCGGCCCCTGGTGGTCCGAGGTCGTTCCCGCTGCACAGATTCATGCGCCAGCGCCTCCTACAGACAATGCACTTTGATTTTTTGCGCTATCGGTTATAGCACCCGAGATATCACCAGATATATATTGGATTTTTCCCCGACCCTGAGTGACCGGCCCCATGAGACGGTGGTTTTCACCGCACCTGGTGGTCCGAGGTCGTACCCGCTGCACAGGTTCATGCGCCAGGGCCCCCTGCAGATAATTCACTTTGGTTTATTGCGCTATCTCTAATAGCACCCGAGATATCACCAGACATATATTGGATTTTCCCCTGACCCTGAGTGTCCGGCCCCATGAGACTGTGGTTTTCTCGGCCCCTGGTGGTCCGAGGTCGTTCCCGCTGCACAGATGCATGCGCCCGGGCCTCCTGCAGATAATTCACTTTGGTTTATTGCGCTATCTCTAATAGCACCCGAGATATCACCAGATATATGCTGGATTTTTACATGAAATTGGGTGACGGATACCGAAAATCTGTAATTTTCTCGGCCCCTGGTGGTCCGATGTCGTTCCCGCTGGCCAGATTCATCCGCCAGGGCCTCCTACAGACAGTGCACTTTGATTTATTGCGCTATCTGTAATAGCACCCGAGATATCACCGGATATATATAGGATTTTTCCCAGACCCTGAGTGCCCGGCCCCATGAGACGGTGGTTTTCACGGCCCCTGGTGGTCCGTGGACGTTCCCGCTGCACAGATACATGCGCCAGGGCCCCCTGCAGATAATTCACTTTGGTTTATTGCGCTATCTCTAATAGCACCCGAGATATCACCAGATATATATTGGATTTTCCCCTGACCCTGAGTGTCCGGCCCCATGAGACTGTGGTTTTCTCGGCCCCTGGTGGTCCGAGGTCGTTCCCGCTGCACAGATGCATGCGCCCGGGCCTCCTGCAGACAATGCACTTTCATTTATCGCGCTATCTGTAATATAACACGAGATATCACCAGATATATGCTGGATTTTTACATGAAATTGGGTGACGGAAACCGAAAATCTGTAATTTTCTCGGCCCCTGGTGATCCGAGGTCGTTCCCGCTGCACAGATGCATGCGCCAGGGCCTCTTACAGACAATGCACTTTGATTTATCGCGCTATCTGTAATAGCACACGAGATATCACCAGATATATATTGGATTTTCCCCTGACCCTCAGTGTCCGGCCCTATGAGACAGTGGTTTTCTCGGCCCCTGGTGGTCCGAGGTCGTTCCCGCTGCACACATGCATGCGCCAAGGCCTCCTACAGACAATGCACTTTGATTTATTGCGCTACCTGTAATAGCACCCGAGATATCACCAGATATATGTTGGATTTTTCCCTGACCCTGATTGTCCTGCCCCATGAGACTGTGGTTTTCTCGGCCCCTGGTGGTCCGATGTCGTTCCTGCTGCACAGTTTCATGCACAAGGGCCTCCTACGGACAATGCACTTTGATTTATTGCGCTATCTCTAATAGCACCCGAGATATCACCAGATATATATTTGATTTTTCCCTGACCCTGAGTGTCCAGCCCCATGAGACGGCGGTTTTCTCGGCCCCTGCTGGTCCGAGGTCGTTCCTGCTGCACAGATGCATGCACCAGGGCCTCCTACAGATAATTCACTTTGGTTTATTGCGCTATCTCTAATAGCACCCGAGATAACACCAGATATATATTGGATTTTCCCCTGACCGTGAGTGTCCGGCCCCATGAGACTGTGGTTTAATCGGCCCCTGGAGGTCTGAGGTCGTTCCCACTGCCCAGATTAATGCGCCGGGGCCTCCTACAGACAATGCACTTTAATTTATTCCGCTATCTGTAATAGCACCCGAGATATCACCGGATATATATTTGATTTTTCTCTGAACCTGAGTGTACGGCCCCATGAGACGGTGGTTTTCTTGGCCCCTGGTGGTCCGAGGTCGTTCCCGCTGCACAGATGCATGCGGCAGGGCCTCCTGCAGACAAAGCACTTTGATTTATCGCGCTATCTGTAATAGAGCCCGAGATATCACCAGATATATGCTGGATTTTTACATGACATTGGGTGACGGATACCGAAAATCTGTAATTTTCTCGGCCCCTGGTGGTCCGAGGTCGTTCCCGCTGCACAGATGCATGCGCCAGGGCCTCCTGCAGACAATGCACCTTGATTTATTGCGCAATCTGTAATAGCACCCGAGAAAGCACCATATATATGCTGGATTTTTACATGACTTTGGGTGACGGATACCGAACATCTGTAATTTTCTTTGCTCCTGGTGGTCCGCGGTCGTTCCTGCTGCACACATTCATGCTCCAGGGCCTCCTGCAGGCAATGCACGTTGATTTATCCGGCTGTATGTAATAGCACCCGAGATATCACCAGATATATATTGGAATTTTACCTGGCCCTGAGTGTCCGGCCCCATGAGACTTCGGATTTCTCGGCCCCTGGTGGTCCGAGGTCGTTCCCGATGCACAGATTCATGCGCCAGGGCCTCCTGCAGACAATGCACTTTGACTTATTGCGCTATCTGTAATAGCACCCGAGATATCACCGGATATATATTGGATTTTTCCCTGACCCTGAGTCTCCGGCCTCATGAGACGGTGGTTTTCTCGGCCCCTGACGGTCCGAGGTCGTTCCCGCTGCACAGGTTCATGCGCCAGGGCCTCCTACAGA
Organism: Nomia melanderi; assembly: GCF_051020985.1. NCBI lineage: Eukaryota > Metazoa > Arthropoda > Insecta > Hymenoptera > Halictidae > Nomia > Nomia melanderi. The sequence goes on along the minus strand of NW_027475250.1, from coordinate 77,331 downwards.
CAATGCACTTTGGTTTATTGCGCTATCTCTAATAGCACCCGAGATATCACCAGATATATGCTGGATTTTTACATGGCATTGGGTGACGGGTACCGAAAATCTGTCATTTTCTCGGCAACTGGTGGTCCGATGTCGTTCCTGCTGCACAGATTCATACGCAAGGGCCTCCTACGGACAATGCACTTTGATTTATTGCGCTATCTCGAATAGCACCCGAGATATCACCAGATATATATTGGATTTTTCCCTTACCCTGAGTGTCCGGCCCCATGAGACGGTGGTTTTCTCGGCCCCTGGTGGACCGAGGTCGTTCGCACTGCCCAGATTAATGCGCCAGGGCCTCCTACAGACAATGCACTTTGACTTATTGCGCTATCTGTAATAGCACCCGAGATATCACCGGATATATATTGGATTTTTCCCTGACCCTGAGTGTCCGGCCCCATGAGACGGTGGTTTTCTCGGCCCCTGGTGGTCCGAGGTCGTTCCGGCAGCACCGATTCATGCGCCAGGGCACCCTGCAGATAATTCACTTTGGCTTATTGCGCTATCTCTAATAGCACCCGAGATATCACCAGATATATATTGGATTTTCCTTTGACCCTGAGTGTCCGGCCCCATGAGACGGTGGTTTTCTCGGCCCCTGGTGGTCCGAGGTCGTTCCCGCTGCACAGATTCATACGCCAGGGCCTCCTACAGACAATGCACTTTCATTTATCGCGCTATCTGTAATATAACACGAGATATCACCAGATATATGCTGGAATTTTACATAAAATTGGGTGACGGATATCGAAAATCTGTAATTTTCTCGGCCCCTGGTGGTCCGCTGTCGTTCCCGCTGACCAGATTCATACGCCAGGGCCTCCTACAGACAATGCACTTTGATTTATTGCACTATCTGTAATAGCACCCGAGATATCACCAGATATATATTGGATTTTCCCCTGACCCTGAGTGTCCGGCCCCATGAGACTGTGGTTTTCTCGGCCCCTGGTGGTCCGAGGTCGTTCCCACTGCCCAGATTCATGCGCCAGGGCCTCCTACGGACAATGCGCTTTGATTTATTGCGCTATCTCTAATAGCACCCGAGATATCACCAGATATATATTTGATTTTTCCCTGACCCTGAGTGTCCAGCCCCATGGGACAGTGGTTTTCTCGGCCCCTGGGGGCCCGAGGTTGTTCCCACTGCACAGATTCATGCGCCAGGGCCTCCTACAGACAATGCACTTTGATTTATTGCGCTATCTGTAATAGCACCCGAGATATCACCAGATATATATTGGATTTTTCCCTGACCCTGAGTGTCCGGCCCAATGAGACGGTGGTTTTCTCGGCCCCTGGTGGTCCGAGGTCGTTCCCGCTGCACAGGTTCATACGCAAGGGCCTCCTACGGACAATGCACTTTGATTTATTGCGCTATCTCGAATAGCACCCGAGATATCACCAGATATATATTGGATTTTTCCCTTACCCTGAGTGTCCGGCCCCATGAGACGGTGGTTTTCTCGGCCCCTGGTGGACCGAGGTCGTTCGCACTGCCCAGATTAATGCGCCAGGGCCTCCTACAGACAATGCACTTTGACTTATTGCGCTATCTGTAATAGCACCCGAGATATCACCGGATATATATTGGATTTTTCCCTGACCCTGAGTGTCCGGCCCCATGAGACGGTGGTTTTCTCGGCCCCTGGTGGTCCGAGGTCGTTCCGGCAGCACCGATTCATGCGCCAGGGCACCCTGCAGATAATTCACTTTGGCTTATTGCGCTATCTCTAATAGCACCCGAGATATCACCAGATATATATTGGATTTTCCTTTGACCCTGAGTGTCCGGCCCCATGAGACGGTGGTTTTCTCGGCCCCTGGTGGTCCGAGGTCGTTCCCGCTGCACAGATTCATACGCCAGGGCCTCCTACAGACAATGCACTTTCATTTATCGCGCTATCTGTAATATAACACGAGATATCACCAGATATATGCTGGAATTTTACATAAAATTGGGTGACGGATATCGAAAATCTGTAATTTTCTCGGCCCCTGGTGGTCCGCTGTCGTTCCCGCTGACCAGATTCATACGCCAGGGCCTCCTACAGACAATGCACTTTGATTTATTGCACTATCTGTAATAGCACCCGAGATATCACCAGATATATATTGGATTTTCCCCTGACCCTGAGTGTCCGGCCCCATGAGACTGTGGTTTTCTCGGCCCCTGGTGGTCCGAGGTCGTTCCCACTGCCCAGATTCATGCGCCAGGGCCTCCTACGGACAATGCGCTTTGATTTATTGCGCTATCTCTAATAGCACCCGAGATATCACCAGATATATATTTGATTTTTCCCTGACCCTGAGTGTCCAGCCCCATGGGACAGTGGTTTTCTCGGCCCCTGGGGGCCCGAGGTTGTTCCCACTGCACAGATTCATGCGCCAGGGCCTCCTACAGACAATGCACTTTGATTTATTGCGCTATCTGTAATAGCACCCGAGATATCACCAGATATATATTGGATTTTTCCCTGACCCTGAGTGTCCGGCCCAATGAGACGGTGGTTTTCTCGGCCCCTGGTGGTCCGAGGTCGTTCCCGCTGCACAGATTCATGCGACAGGGTCTCCTACAGACACTGCACTTTGATTTATTGCGCTATCTGTAATAGCACCCGAGATATCACCAGATATATGTTGGATTTTTCCCTGACCCTGATTGTCCTGCCCCATGAGACTGTGGTTTTCTCGGCCCCTGGTGGTCCGTTGTCGTTCCTGCTGCACAGTTTCATGCACAAGGGCCTCCTACGGACAATGCACTTTGATTTATTGCGCTATCTCTAATAGCACCCGAGATATCACCAGATATATATTTGATTTTTCCCTGACCCTGAGTGTCCAGCCCCATGAGACGGCGGTTTTCTCGGCCCCTGCTGGTCCGAGGTCGTTCCTGCTGCACAGATGCATGCACCAGGGCCTCCTACAGATAATTCACTTTGGTTTATTGCGCTATCTCTAATAGCACCCGAGATAACACCAGATATATATTGGATTTTCCCCTGACCGTGAGTGTCCGGCCCCATGAGACTGTGGTTTAATCGGCCCCTGGAGGTCTGAGGTCGTTCCCACTGCCCAGATTAATGCGCCGGGGCCTCCTACAGACAATGCACTTTAATTTATTCCGCTATCTGTAATAGCACCCGAGATATCACCGGATATATATTTGATTTTTCTCTGAACCTGAGTGTACGGCCCCATGAGACGGTGGTTTTCTTGGCCCCTGGTGGTCCGAGGTCGTTCCCGCTGCACAGATGCATGCGGCAGGGCCTCCTGCAGACAAAGCACTTTGATTTATCGCGCTATCTGTAATAGAGCCCGAGATATCACCAGATATATGCTGGATTTTTACATGACATTGGGTGACGGATACCGAAAATCTGTAATTTTCTCGGCCCCTGGTGGTCCGAGGTCGTTCCCGCTGCACAGATGCATGCGCCAGGGCCTCCTGCAGACAATGCACCTTGATTTATTGCGCAATCTGTAATAGCACCCGAGAAAGCACCATATATATGCTGGATTTTTACATGACTTTGGGTGACGGATACCGAACATCTGTAATTTTCTTTGCTCCTGGTGGTCCGCGGTCGTTCCTGCTGCACACATTCATGCTCCAGGGCCTCCTGCAGGCAATGCACGTTGATTTATCCGGCTGTATGTAATAGCACCCGAGATATCACCAGATATATATTGGAATTTTACCTGGCCCTGAGTGTCCGGCCCCATGAGACTTCGGATTTCTCGGCCCCTGGTGGTCCGAGGTCGTTCCCGATGCACAGATTCATGCGCCAGGGCCTCCTGCAGACAATGCACTTTGACTTATTGCGCTATCTGTAATAGCACCCGAGATATCACCGGATATATATTGGATTTTTCCCTGACCCTGAGTCTCCGGCCTCATGAGACGGTGGTTTTCTCGGCCCCTGACGGTCCGAGGTCGTTCCCGCTGCACAGGTTCATGCGCCAGGGCCTCCTACAGACAATGCACTTTGGTTTATTGCGCTATCTCTAATAGCACCCGAGATATCACCAGATATATGCTGGATTTTTACATGGCATTGGGTGACGGGTACCGAAAATCTGTCATTTTCTCGGCAACTGGTGGTCCGATGTCGTTCCTGCTGCACAGATTCATACGCAAGGGCCTCCTACGGACAATGCACTTTGATTTATTGCGCTATCTCGAATAGCACCCGAGATATCACCAGATATATATTGGATTTTTCCCTTACCCTGAGTGTCCGGCCCCATGAGACGGTGGTTTTCTCGGCCCCTGGTGGACCGAGGTCGTTCGCACTGCCCAGATTAATGCGCCAGGGCCTCCTACAGACAATGCACTTTGACTTATTGCGCTATCTGTAATAGCACCCGAGATATCACCGGATATATATTGGATTTTTCCCTGACCCTGAGTGTCCGGCCCCATGAGACGGTGGTTTTCTCGGCCCCTGGTGGTCCGAGGTCGTTCCGGCAGCACCGATTCATGCGCCAGGGCACCCTGCAGATAATTCACTTTGGCTTATTGCGCTATCTCTAATAGCACCCGAGATATCACCAGATATATATTGGATTTTCCTTTGACCCTGAGTGTCCGGCCCCATGAGACGGTGGTTTTCTCGGCCCCTGGTGGTCCGAGGTCGTTCCCGCTGCACAGATTCATACGCCAGGGCCTCCTACAGACAATGCACTTTCATTTATCGCGCTATCTGTAATATAACACGAGATATCACCAGATATATGCTGGAATTTTACATAAAATTGGGTGACGGATATCGAAAATCTGTAATTTTCTCGGCCCCTGGTGGTCCGCTGTCGTTCCCGCTGACCAGATTCATACGCCAGGGCCTCCTACAGACAATGCACTTTGATTTATTGCACTATCTGTAATAGCACCCGAGATATCACCAGATATATATTGGATTTTCCCCTGACCCTGAGTGTCCGGCCCCATGAGACTGTGGTTTTCTCGGCCCCTGGTGGTCCGAGGTCGTTCCCACTGCCCAGATTCATGCGCCAGGGCCTCCTACGGACAATGCGCTTTGATTTATTGCGCTATCTCTAATAGCACCCGAGATATCACCAGATATATATTTGATTTTTCCCTGACCCTGAGTGTCCAGCCCCATGGGACAGTGGTTTTCTCGGCCCCTGGGGGCCCGAGGTTGTTCCCACTGCACAGATTCATGCGCCAGGGCCTCCTACAGACAATGCACTTTGATTTATTGCGCTATCTGTAATAGCACCCGAGATATCACCAGATATATATTGGATTTTTCCCTGACCCTGAGTGTCCGGCCCAATGAGACGGTGGTTTTCTCGGCCCCTGGTGGTCCGAGGTCGTTCCCGCTGCACAGGTTCATACGCAAGGGCCTCCTACGGACAATGCACTTTGATTTATTGCGCTATCTCGAATAGCACCCGAGATATCACCAGATATATATTGGATTTTTCCCTTACCCTGAGTGTCCGGCCCCATGAGACGGTGGTTTTCTCGGCCCCTGGTGGACCGAGGTCGTTCGCACTGCCCAGATTAATGCGCCAGGGCCTCCTACAGACAATGCACTTTGACTTATTGCGCTATCTGTAATAGCACCCGAGATATCACCGGATATATATTGGATTTTTCCCTGACCCTGAGTGTCCGGCCCCATGAGACGGTGGTTTTCTCGGCCCCTGGTGGTCCGAGGTCGTTCCGGCAGCACCGATTCATGCGCCAGGGCACCCTGCAGATAATTCACTTTGGCTTATTGCGCTATCTCTAATAGCACCCGAGATATCACCAGATATATATTGGATTTTCCTTTGACCCTGAGTGTCCGGCCCCATGAGACGGTGGTTTTCTCGGCCCCTGGTGGTCCGAGGTCGTTCCCGCTGCACAGATTCATACGCCAGGGCCTCCTACAGACAATGCACTTTCATTTATCGCGCTATCTGTAATATAACACGAGATATCACCAGATATATGCTGGAATTTTACATAAAATTGGGTGACGGATATCGAAAATCTGTAATTTTCTCGGCCCCTGGTGGTCCGCTGTCGTTCCCGCTGACCAGATTCATACGCCAGGGCCTCCTACAGACAATGCACTTTGATTTATTGCACTATCTGTAATAGCACCCGAGATATCACCAGATATATATTGGATTTTCCCCTGACCCTGAGTGTCCGGCCCCATGAGACTGTGGTTTTCTCGGCCCCTGGTGGTCCGAGGTCGTTCCCACTGCCCAGATTCATGCGCCAGGGCCTCCTACGGACAATGCGCTTTGATTTATTGCGCTATCTCTAATAGCACCCGAGATATCACCAGATATATATTTGATTTTTCCCTGACCCTGAGTGTCCAGCCCCATGGGACAGTGGTTTTCTCGGCCCCTGGGGGCCCGAGGTTGTTCCCACTGCACAGATTCATGCGCCAGGGCCTCCTACAGACAATGCACTTTGATTTATTGCGCTATCTGTAATAGCACCCGAGATATCACCAGATATATATTGGATTTTTCCCTGACCCTGAGTGTCCGGCCCAATGAGACGGTGGTTTTCTCGGCCCCTGGTGGTCCGAGGTCGTTCCCGCTGCACAGATTCATGCGACAGGGTCTCCTACAGACACTGCACTTTGATTTATTGCGCTATCTGTAATAGCACCCGAGATATCACCAGATATATGTTGGATTTTTCCCTGACCCTGATTGTCCTGCCCCATGAGACTGTGGTTTTCTCGGCCCCTGGTGGTCCGTTGTCGTTCCTGCTGCACAGTTTCATGCACAAGGGCCTCCTACGGACAATGCACTTTGATTTATTGCGCTATCTCTAATAGCACCCGAGATATCACCAGATATATATTTGATTTTTCCCTGACCCTGAGTGTCCAGCCCCATGAGACGGCGGTTTTCTCGGCCCCTGCTGGTCCGAGGTCGTTCCCGCTGCACAGATGCATGCACCAGGGCCTCCTGCAGATAATTCACTTTGGTTTATTGCGCTATCTCTAATAGCACCCGAGATAACACCAGATATATATTGGATTTTCCGCTGACCCTGAGTGTCCGGCCCCATGAGACTGTGGTTTAATCGGCCCCTGGAGGTCCGAGGTCGTTCCCACTGCCCAGATTAATGCGCCAGGGCCTCCTACAGACAATGCACTTTAATTTATTCCGCTATCTGTAATAGCACCCGAGATATCACCGGATATATATTGGATTTTTCTCTGAACCTGAGTGTCCGGCCCCATGAGACGGTGGTTTTCTCGGCCCCTGACGGTCCGAGGTCGTTCCCGCTGCACAGATGCATGCGCCAGGGCCTCCTGCAGACAATGCACTTTGATTTATCGCGCTATCTGTAATAGAGCCCGAGATATCACCAGATATATGCTGGATTTTTACATGACATTGGGTGACGGATACCGAAAATCTGTAATTTTCTCGGCCCCTGGTGGTCCGATGTCGTTCCCGCTGCACAGATTCATGCGCAAGGGCCTCCTACGGACAATGCACTTTGATTTATTGGACTACATGTAATAGCACCCGAGATAACACCAGATATATATCGGATTTTTCCCCGACCCTGAGTGTCCGGACCCATGAGACGGCGGTTTTCTCGGCCCCTGGTGGTCCGAGGTCGTTCCCGCTGCACAGATGCATGCGCCAGGGCCTCCTGCAGATAATTCACTTTGGTTTATTGCGCTATCTCTAATAGCACACGAGATAACACCAGATATATATTGGATTTTCCCCTGACCATGAGTGTCCGGCCCCATGAGACTGTGGTTTACTCGGCCCCTGGAGGTCCGAGGTCGTTCCCACTGCCCAGATTAATGCGCCAGGGCCTCCTACAGACAATGCACTTTAATTTATTGCGCTATCTGTAATAGCACCCGAGGTATCACCAGATATATACTGGATTTTTCCCTGACCCTGATTGTCCGGCCCCATGACACGGTGGTTTTCTCGGCCCCTGACGGTCCGAGGTCGTTCCCGCTGCACAGGTGCATGCGCCAGTGCCTCCTGCAGACAATGCACTTTGATTTATCGCGCTATCTGTAATAGAGCCCGAGATATCACCAGATATATATTGGATTTTCCCCTGACCCTGAGTGTCCGGCCCCATGAGACTGTGGTTTCCTCGGCCCCTGGTGGTCCGCGGTCGATCCCGCTGGCCATATTCATCCGCCAGGGCCTCCTACAGACAATGCAGTTTGATTTATTGCGCTATCTGTAATAGCACCCGAGATATCACCAGATATATATTGGATTTTTCCCTGACCCTGAGTGTCCGGCCCCATGAGACTGTGGTTTTCTCGGCCCCTGGTGGTCCGAGGTCGTTCCCGCTGCACAGATTCATACGCCAGGGCCTCCCACAGACAATGCACTTTGATTTATTGCGCTATCTGTAATAGCACCCGAGATATCACCAGATATATAATGGATTTTTTCCTGACCCTGAGTTTCCGGCCCCATGAGACGGTGGTTTTCTGGGCCCCTGGTGGTCCGAGGTCGTTCCCGCTGCACAGATTCATACGCCAGGGCCTCCCACAGACAATGCACTTTGATTTATCGCGCTATCTGTAATTTAACACGAGATATCACCAGATATATGCTGGATTTTTACATGAAATTGGGTGACGGATACCGAAAATCTGTAATTTACTCGGCCCCTGGTGGTCAGATGTCGTTCCCGCTGGCCAGGTTCATACGCCAGGACCTCCTACAGACAATGCACTTTAGTTTATTGCGCTATCTCTAATAGCACCGGAGATATCACCAGATATATACTGGATTTTCCCCTGACCCTGAGTGTCCGGCCCCATGAGGCTGTGGTTTCCTCGGCCCCTGGTGGTCCGAGGTCGTTCCCGCTGCACAGACTCATGCGCCAGGGCCCCCTGCAGATAATTCACTTTGGTTTATTGCGCTATCTCTAATAGCACCCGAGATATCACCAGATATATATTGGATTTTCCCCTGACCCTGAGTGTCCGGCCCCATGGGACTGTGGTTTTCTCTGCCCCTGGTGGTCCGACGTCGTTCCCGCTGCACAGATGCATGCGCCAGGGCCTCCTGCAGACAATGCACTTTGATTTATCGCGCTATCTGTAATAGAGCCCGAGATATCACCAGATATATGCTGGATTTTTACATGAAATTGGGTGACGGATACAGAAAATCTGTAATTTTCTCGGCCCCTGGTTGTCCGATGTCGTTCCCGCTGGCCAGATTCATACGCCAGGAGCTCCTACAGACAATGCACTTTGATTTATTTCGCTATCTGTAATAGCACCCGAGATATCACCAGATATATATTGGATTTTCCCCTGACCCTGAGTGTCCGGCCCCATGAGACTGTGGTTTTCTCGGCCCATGGTGGTTCGAGGTAGATCCCGCTGGCCAGATTCATACGCCAGGGCCTCCCACAGACAATGCACTTTGATTTATCGCGCTAACTGTAATTTAACACGAGATATCACCAGATGTATGCTGGATTTTTACATGAAATTGGGTGACGGATACCGAAAATCTGTAATTTTCTCGGCCCCTGGTGGTCCGATGTCGTTCCCGCTGGACAGGTTCATACGCCAGGACCTCCTACAGACAATGCACTTTGATTTATTGCGCTATCTGTAATAGCATCCGAGATATCACCAGATATATATTGGATTTTTCCCTGACCCTGAGTGTCCGGCCCCATGAGACTGTGGTTTTCTCGGCCCCTGGTGGTCCAAGGTCGATCCCGCTGGCCAGATTCATGCGCCAGGGCCTCCTACAGACAATGCACTTTGATTTATCGCGCTATCTGTAATATAACACGAGATATCACCAGATATATGCTGGATTTTCCCCTGACCCTGAGTGTCCGGCCCCATGGGACTGTGGTTTTCTCGGCCCCTGGTGGGCCGGGGACGTTCCCGCTGCACAGACGCATGCGCCAGGGCCTCCTGCAGATAATTCACTTTGGTTTATTGCGCTATCTCTAATAGCACCCGAGATATCACCAGATATATATCTGATTTTCCCCTGACCCTGAGTGTCCGGTCCCATGAGACGGTGGTTTTCTCGGCCCCTGGTGGTCCGAGGTCGTTCCCACTGCCCAGATTAATGCGCAAGGTCCTCCTACAGACAATGCACTTTGATTTATTGCGCTAACTGTAATAGCACCCGAGATATCACCGGATATATATTGGATTTTTCCCTGACCCTGAGTGTCCGGACCCATGAGACGGCGGTTTTCTCGGCCCCTGGTGGTCCGAGGTCGTTCCCGCTGCACAGATGCATGCGCCAGGGCCTCCTGCAGATAATGCACTTTGATTTATTGCGCTATCTGTAATAGCACCCGAGATATCACCAGATATATATTGGATTTTTTCCTGACCCTGAGTGTCCGGCCCCATGAGACGGTGGTTTTCTCGGCCCCTGGTGGTCCGAGGTAGTTCCCGCTGCACAGATGCATGCGCCAGGGCCTCCTGCAGATAATTCACTTTGGTTTATTGCGCTATCTCTAATAGCACCCGAGATATCACCAGATATATACAGGATTTTCCACTGTCCCTGAGTGTCCGGCGCCATGAGACGGTGGTTTTCTCGGCCCCTGGTGATCCGAGGTCGTTCCCGCTGCACAGATTCATGCGCCAGGGCCTCCTGCAGACAATGCACTTTGATTTATCGCGTTATCTGTAATAGAACCCGAGATATCACCAGATTAATATTGGATTTTTCCCTGACCCTGAGTGTCCGGCCCCATGAGACGGTGGTTTTCTCGGCCCCTGGTGGTCCGAGGTCGTTCCCTCTGCACAGATTCATGCGCCAGGGCCTCCTGCAGATAATTCACTTTGGTTTATTGCGCTATCTCTAATAGCACCCGAGATATCACCAGATATATATTGGATTTTCCCTTGACCCTGAGTGTCCGGCCCCATGAGACGGTGGTTTTCTCGGCCCCTGGTGGTCCGAGGTCGTTCCCGCTGCCCAGATTCATGCGGCAGGGCCTCCTACAGACAATGCACTTTGATTTATTCCGCTATCTGTAATAGCACCCGAGATATCACCAGATATATATTGGATTTTTCCCTGACCCTGAGCGTCCGGCCCCATGAGACGGTGGTTTTCTCGGCCCCTGGTGGTCCGAGGTCGTTCCCGCTTCACAGATGCATGCGACAGGGCCTCCTGCAGATAATTCACTCTTTTTTATTGCGCTATCTCTAATAGCACCCGAGATATCACCAGATATATATTGGATTTTCCCCTGACCCTGAGTGTCCGGCCCCATGAGACGGTGCTTTTGTCGGCCCCTGGTGTTACGAGGTCGTTCTCGCTACACAGATTCATGCGCCAGGGCCTCCTGCAGATAATTCACTTTGGTTTTTTGCGCTACCTCTAATAGCACCCGAGATATCACCAGATATATAATGGATTTTTCCCTGACCCTGACAGTCCGGCTCCATGAGACGGTGGTTTTCTAGGCCCCTGGTGGTCCGAGGTCGTTGCCGCTGCACAGATTCATGCGCCAGGGCCTCCTGCAGATAATTAACTTTTGTTTATTGCGCTATTTCTAATAGCACCCGAGATATCACCAGATATATATTGGATTTTTCCCTGACACTGAGTGTCCGGCCCCATGTGTTGGTGGTTTTCTCGGCCCCTGGTGGTCCGAGGTCGTTGACGCTGCACAGATTCATGCGCCAGGGCCTCCCGCAGACAAAGCACTTTGATTTATCGCGCTATCTCTAACAGCACCCGAGATATCACCAGATATATATTGGATTTTCCCCTGACCCTGAGTGTCCGGCCCCATGAGATGGTGGTTTTCTCTGCCCCTGGTGATCCGAGGTCGTTCCCGCTGCACAGATTCATGCGCCAGGGCCTACTGAAGACAATTCACTTTTGTTTATTGCTCTATCTCTAATAGCACCCGACATATCACCAGATATATATTGGATTTTTCCCCGACCCTGAGCGTTCGGCCCCATGAGACGGTGGTTTTCTCGGCCCCTGGTGGTCCGATGTCGATCCCGCTGCACAGATTCATGGGCCAGGGCCTCCTACAGACAATGCACTTTGGTTTATTGCGCTATCTGTAATAGCAGCCGAGATATCACCAGATATATGCTGGATTTTTACATGACCTTGGGTGACGAATTCCGAATATCTGTAATTTTCTCGGCCCCTGGTGGTCCGAACTCGTTCCTGCTTCACAGATTCATGCGCCAGGGCTTCCTGCAGACAATGCAATTTGATTTATTGCGCTATCTGTAATAGAACCCGAGATATCTCCATATATATGCTGGATTTTTACATGACCTTGGGTGACGAATTTCGAATATCTGTCATTTTCTCGGCCCCTGGTGGTTCTAGGTCGTTCCTGCTTCACAGATTCATGCGCCAGGGCCTCCGGCAGACAATGCACTTTGATTTATTGCGCTATCTGTAATAGCACCCGAGATATCACCAGATATATATTGGATTTTTGCCCGACCCCGAGTGTCCGGCCCCATGAGACGGTGGTTTTCTCGGCCCCTGGTGGTCCGAGGTCGTTCCCGCTGCACAGATGCATGCGCCAGGTCCTCCTGGAGATAATTCACTTTGGTTTACTGCGCTATCTGTAATAGCACCCGAGACATCACCAGATATATATTGGATTTTTCCCCGACCCTGAGTGTCCGGCCCCAAGTGACGGTGGTTTTCTCGGCCCCTGGTGGTCCGAGGTCGTTCCCGCTGCACAGATTCATGCGCCAGGGCCTCCTGCAGATAATTCACTTTGGTTTATTGCCCCATCCCTAATAGCACCCGAGATATCACCAGATATATGTTGGATTTTTCCCTGACCCTGAGTGTCCGGCCCCATGAGACAGTGGTTTTCTCGGCACCTGGTTGTCCGAGGTCGTTCCAGCTGCACAGATTCATGCGCCAGGGCCTCCGACAGACAATGCACTTTGATTTATTGCGCTATCTGTAATAGCACCCGAAATATCACCAGATATATATTTGATTTTTTCCTGACCCTGAGTGTCCGGCCCCATGAGACGGTGTCTTTCTCGGCCCCTGGTGATCCAAGGTCGGTCCCGCGGCACAGGTTCATGCGCCAGGGCCTCCTACAGACAATGCACTTTGATTTATTGCGCTATCTGTAATAGCACCCGAGAAAGCACCATATAGATGCTGGATTTTTACATGACTTTGCGTGACGGATACCGAAAATCTGTAATTTTCTCGGCCCCTGGTAGGGCGATGTCGTTCCTGCAGCACAGATTCATGCGCAAGGGCATCCTACGGACAATGCACTTTTATTTATTGCGCTATCTGTAATAGCACCCGAGATATCACCAGATATATGCCGGATTTTTACATGACCCTGGGCGACGGATACCGAAAAGCTGTAATTTCCTCGACCCCTGGTGGTCCGAGTTCGTTCCTGCTGCACAGATTTATGCGCCAGGGCCTCCTGCAGACAATGCACATTGGTTTATTGCGCTATCTCTAATAGCACCAGAGATATTACCAGATATATATTGGATTTTCCCCTGACCCTGAGTGTCCGGCCCCATGAGACGTTGGTTTTCTCGGGCCCTGGTGGTCCGAGATCGTTCCCGCTGCACATATTCATGCGGCAGGACCTCCTGCAGACAATGCACTTTGATTTATTGCGCTATCTCTAATAGCACCAGAGATATCAAAAGATATATATTGGATTTTTCCCTGACCCTGAGTGTCCGGCCCCATGAGAATATGGTTTTCTCAGCCCCTGGTGGTCCGAGGTCGTTCCCGCTGCCCAGATTCATGCGGCAGGGCCTCCTACAGACAATGCACTTTGATTCATTGCGCTATCTGAAATAGCACCCGAGATATCACCAGATATATATTGGATTTTTCCCAGACCCTGAGTGTCCGGCCCCAAGAGACGGTGGTTTCCTCAGCCCCTGGTGGTCCGAGGTCGTTCCCGCTGCCCGGATTCATGCGGCAGGCCCTCCTACAGACAATGCACTTTGATTCATTGCGCTATCTGTAATAGCACCCGAGATATCACCAGATACATCCTGGATTTTTACATGACCTTGGGTGTCCGACCCCATGAGACGTTGGTTGTCTCGGCCCCTGGTGGTCCGAGGTCGTTCCCGCTGCCCAGATTCATGCGGCAGGGCCTCCTACAGACAATGCACTTCGATTTATTGCGCTATCTGTAATAGCACCCGTGATATCACCAGATATATATTGGATTTTTCCATGACCCTGAGCGTCCGGCCCCATGAGACGGTGGTTTTCTCGGCTCCTGGTGGACCGAGGTGGTTCCCGCTGCACACATTCATGCGCCAGGGCCTCCTGCAGATAATTAACTTTGGTTTATTGCCCCATCTCTAATAGCACCCGAGATATCACCAGATATATATTGGATTTTCCCCTGACCCTGAGTGTCCGGCCCCATGAGACTGTGGTTTTCTCGGCCTCTGTTGGTTCGAGGTCGTACCCGCTGCTCAGATTCATGCGCCAGGGCCTCCTGCAGATAATTCACTTTGGTTTATTGCGCTGTCTCTAATAGCACGCGAGATATCAACAGATATATATTGGATTTTTCCCTGACCCTGAGCGTCCGGCCCCATGAGACGCTGGCTTTCTCGGCCCCTGGTGGTCCGAGGTCGTTCCCGCTGCACAGATTCATGCGCCAGGGCCTCCTGCAGATAATTCACTTTGGTTTATTGCGCTATCTCTAATAGCACGCGAGATATCACCAGATATATATTGGATTTTTCCCCGACCCTGTGACCGGCCCCGTGAGACGGTGGTTTTCGCGGCCCCTGGTGGTCCGAGGTCGTTCCCGCTGCACAGATGCATGCGACAGGGCCTCCTGCAGATAATTCACTCTTTTTTATTGCGCTATCTCTAATAGCACCCGAGATATCACCAGATATATATTGGATTTTCCCCTGACCCTGAGTTTCCGGCCCCATAAGACTGTGGTTTTCTCGGCCCCTGGTGGTCCGAGGTCGTTCCAGCTGCACAGGTTCATGCGCCAGGGCCTCCTACAGGCAATGCACATTGATTTATTGCGCTATCTGTAATAGCACCCGAGATATCACCAGATATATATTGGATTTTTCTCTGACCCTGAGTGTCCGGCCCCATGAGACGGTGGTTTTCTCGGCCCCTGGTGGTACGAGGTCGTTCTCGCTGCACAGATTCATGCGCCAGGGCCTCCTGCAGATAATTCACTCTTTTTTATTGCGCTATCTCTAATACCACCCGAGATATCACCAGATATATATTGGATTTTCCCCTGACCCTGAGTGTCCGGCCCCATGAGACGGTGCTTTTGTCGGCCCCTGGTGTTACGAGGTCGTTCTCGCTACACAGATTCATGCGCCAGGGCCTCCTGCAGATAATTCACTTTGGTTTTTTGCACTACCTCTAATAGCACCCGAGATATCACCAGATATATAATGGATTTTTCCCTGACCCTGACAGTCCGGCCCCATGAGACGGTGGTTTTCTAGGCCCCTGGTGGTCCGAGGTCGTTGCCGCTGCACAGATTCATGCGCCAGGGCCTCCTGCAGATAATTAACTTTTGTTTATTGCGCTATTTCTAATAGCACCCGAGATATCACCAGATATATATTGGATTTTTCCCTGACACTGAGTGTCCGGCCCCATGTGTTGGTGGTTTTCTCGGCCCCTGGTGGTCCGAGGTCGTTGCCGCTGCACAGATTCATGCGCCAGGGCCTGCCGCAGACAAAGCACTTTGATTTATCGCGCTATCTCTAATAGCACCCGACATATCACCAGATTTATATTGGATTTTTCCCCGACCCTGAGTGCCCGGCCCCATGAGACGGTGCTTTTCTCTGCCCCTGGTGATCCGAGGTCGTTCCCGCTGCACAGATTCATGCGCCAGGGCCTCCTGAAGACAATTCACGTTTGTTTATTGCTCTATCTCTAATAGCACCCGACATATCACCAAATATATATTGGATTTTTCCCCGACCCTGAGTGTTCGGCCCCATGAGACGGTGGATTTCTCGGCCCCTGGTGGTCCGATGTCGATCCCGCTGCACAGATGCATGGGCCAGGGCCTCCTACAGACAATGCACTTTGGTTTATTGCGCTATCTGTAATAGCAGCCGAGATATCACCAGATATATGCTGGATTTTTACATGACCTCGGGTGACGAATTTCGAATATCTGTAATTTTCTCGGCCCCTGGTGGTCCGAGCTCGTTCCTGCTTCACAGATTCATGCGCCAGGGCTTCCTGCAGACAATGCTATTTGATTTATTGCGCTATCTGTAATAGAACCCGAGATATCTCCATAGATATGCTGGATTTTTACATGACCTTGGGTGACGAATTTCGAATATCTGTCATTTTCTCGTCCCCTGGTGGTCCGAGGTCGTTCCTGCTTCACAGATTCATGCGCCAGGGCCTCCGGCAGACAATGCACTTTGATTTATTGCGCTATCTCTAATAGCACCCGAGATACCACCAGATATATATTGGATTTTTCCCCGACCCTGAGTGTCAGGACCCATGAGACGGTGGTTTTCTCGGACCCTGGTGATCCGAGTTCGATCCCGCTGCAGAGATTCCTGCGCCAGGGCCTCCTGCAGATAATTCACTTCGGTTTATTGCGCTATCTCTAATAGCACCCGAGACATCACCAGATATACATTGGATTTTTCCCTGACCCTGAGTGTCCGGCCCCATGAGATGGTGGTTTTCTCGGCCCCTGGTGATCCGAGGTCGTTCCCGCTGCACAGATTCATGCGCCAGGACCTCCTGCAGACATAGCACTTTGATTTATCGCGCTTTCTCTAATAGCACCCGACATATCACCAGATATATATTGGATTTTTCCCCGACCCTGAGTGCCCGGCCCCATGAGACGGTGGTTTTCTCGGCCCCTGGTGGTACGAGGTCGTTCTCGCTGCACAGATTCATGCGCAAGGGCCTCCTGCAGATAATTCACTTTGGTTTATTGCGCTATCTGTAATAGCACCCGAGAAAGCACCATATATATCTTGGAATTTTACACGACTTTGGGTGACGGATACCGAAAATCTGTAATTTTCTTGGCCCCTGGTGGTCCGATGTCGTTCCCGCTGCACAGATTCATGCGCCAGGTCCTCCTGCAGACAATTCACTTTTGTTTATTGCGCTATCTCTAATAGCCCGCGAGATATCACCAGATATATATTGGATATTTCCCTGACCCTGAGTGTCCGGCCCCATGAGACGGTGCTTTTGTCGGCCCCTGGTGTTACGAGGTCGTTCTCGCTACACAGACTCATGCGCCTGGGCCTCCTGGAGATAATTCACTTTGGTTTATTGCGCTACCTCTAATAGCACCCGAGACATCACCAGATATATAATGGATTTTCCCCTGACCCTGAGTGTCCGGCACCATGAGACGGTGGTTTTCTCGGCCCCTGGTTGTCCGAGGTCGTTGCCGCTGCACAGATTCATGCGCCAGGGCCTCCTGCAGATAATTCACTTTGGTTTATTGCGTTATCTCTAATAGCACCCGAGATATCACCAGATATATATTGGATTTTTCCCTGACACTGAGTCCCCGGCCCCATGTGTTGGTGGTTTTCTCGGCCCCTGGTGGTCCGAGGTCATTGCCGCTGCACAGATTCATGCGCCAGGGCCTGCTACAGACAATGCACTTTGAATTATTGCGCTATCTGTAATAGCACCCGAGATATCACCAGATACATATTGGATTTTTCCCTGACTCTGAGTGTCCGGCCCCATGAGACGGTGCTTTTCTCTGCCCCTGGTGATCCGAGGTTGTTCCCGCTGCACAGATTCATGCGCCAGGGCCTCCTGAAGACAATTCACTTTTGTTTATTGCTCTATCTCTAATAGCACCCGACATATCACCAGATATATATTGGATTTTTCCCCGACCCTGAGTGTTCGGCCCCATGAGACGGTGGATTTCTCGGCCCCTGGTGGTCCGATGTCGATCCCGCTGCACAGATGCATGGGCCAGGGCCTCCTACAGACAATGCACTTTGGTTTATTGCGCTATCTGTAATAGCAGCCGAGATATCACCAGATATATGCTGGATTTTTACATGACCTTGGGTGACGAATTCCGAATATCTGTAATTTTCTCGGCCCCTGGTGGTCCGAACTCGTTCCTGCTTCACAGATTCATGCGCCAGGGCTTCCTGCAGACAATGCAATTTGATTTATTGCGCTATCTGTAATAGAACCCGAGATATCTCCATATATATGCTGGATTTTTACATGACCTTGGGTGACGAATTTCGAATATCTGTCATTTTCTCGGCCCCTGGTGGTTCTAGGTCGTTCCTGCTTCACAGATTCATGCGCCAGGGCCTCCGGCAGACAATGCACTTTGATTTATTGCGCTATCTGTAATAGCACCCGAGATATCACCAGATATATATTGGATTTTTGCCCGACCCCGAGTGTCCGGCCCCATGAGACGGTGGTTTTCTCGGCCCCTGGTGGTCCGAGGTCGTTCCCGCTGCACAGATGCATGCGCCAGGTCCTCCTGGAGATAATTCACTTTGGTTTACTGCGCTATCTGTAATAGCACCCGAGACATCACCAGATATATATTGGATTTTTCCCCGACCCTGAGTGTCCGGCCCCAAGTGACGGTGGTTTTCTCGGCCCCTGGTGGTCCGAGGTCGTTCCCGCTGCACAGATTCATGCGCCAGGGCCTCCTGCAGATAATTCACTTTGGTTTATTGCCCCATCCCTAATAGCACCCGAGATATCACCAGATATATGTTGGATTTTTCCCTGACCCTGAGTGTCCGGCCCCATGAGACAGTGGTTTTCTCGGCACCTGGTTGTCCGAGGTCGTTCCAGCTGCACAGATTCATGCGCCAGGGCCTCCGACAGACAATGCACTTTGATTTATTGCGCTATCTGTAATAGCACCCGAAATATCACCAGATATATATTTGATTTTTTCCTGACCCTGAGTGTCCGGCCCCATGAGACGGTGTCTTTCTCGGCCCCTGGTGATCCAAGGTCGGTCCCGCGGCACAGGTTCATGCGCCAGGGCCTCCTACAGACAATGCACTTTGATTTATTGCGCTATCTGTAATAGCACCCGAGAAAGCACCATATAGATGCTGGATTTTTACATGACTTTGCGTGACGGATACCGAAAATCTGTAATTTTCTCGGCCCCTGGTAGGGCGATGTCGTTCCTGCAGCACAGATTCATGCGCAAGGGCATCCTACGGACAATGCACTTTTATTTATTGCGCTATCTGTAATAGCACCCGAGATATCACCAGATATATGCCGGATTTTTACATGACCCTGGGCGACGGATACCGAAAAGCTGTAATTTCCTCGACCCCTGGTGGTCCGAGTTCGTTCCTGCTGCACAGATTTATGCGCCAGGGCCTCCTGCAGACAATGCACATTGGTTTATTGCGCTATCTCTAATAGCACCAGAGATATTACCAGATATATATTGGATTTTCCCCTGACCCTGAGTGTCCGGCCCCATGAGACGTTGGTTTTCTCGGGCCCTGGTGGTCCGAGATCGTTCCCGCTGCACATATTCATGCGGCAGGACCTCCTGCAGACAATGCACTTTGATTTATTGCGCTATCTCTAATAGCACCAGAGATATCAAAAGATATATATTGGATTTTTCCCTGACCCTGAGTGTCCGGCCCCATGAGAATATGGTTTTCTCAGCCCCTGGTGGTCCGAGGTCGTTCCCGCTGCCCAGATTCATGCGGCAGGGCCTCCTACAGACAATGCACTTTGATTCATTGCGCTATCTGAAATAGCACCCGAGATATCACCAGATATATATTGGATTTTTCCCAGACCCTGAGTGTCCGGCCCCAAGAGACGGTGGTTTCCTCAGCCCCTGGTGGTCCGAGGTCGTTCCCGCTGCCCGGATTCATGCGGCAGGCCCTCCTACAGACAATGCACTTTGATTCATTGCGCTATCTGTAATAGCACCCGAGATATCACCAGATACATCCTGGATTTTTACATGACCTTGGGTGTCCGACCCCATGAGACGTTGGTTGTCTCGGCCCCTGGTGGTCCGAGGTCGTTCCCGCTGCCCAGATTCATGCGGCAGGGCCTCCTACAGACAATGCACTTCGATTTATTGCGCTATCTGTAATAGCACCCGTGATATCACCAGATATATATTGGATTTTTCCATGACCCTGAGCGTCCGGCCCCATGAGACGGTGGTTTTCTCGGCTCCTGGTGGACCGAGGTGGTTCCCGCTGCACACATTCATGCGCCAGGGCCTCCTGCAGATAATTAACTTTGGTTTATTGCCCCATCTCTAATAGCACCCGAGATATCACCAGATATATATTGGATTTTCCCCTGACCCTGAGTGTCCGGCCCCATGAGACTGTGGTTTTCTCGGCCTCTGTTGGTTCGAGGTCGTACCCGCTGCTCAGATTCATGCGCCAGGGCCTCCTGCAGATAATTCACTTTGGTTTATTGCGCTATCTCTAATAGCACGCGAGATATCACCAGATATATATTGGATTTTTCCCCGACCCTGTGACCGGCCCCGTGAGACGGTGGTTTTCGCGGCCCCTGGTGGTCCGAGGTCGTTCCCGCTGCACAGATGCATGCGACAGGGCCTCCTGCAGATAATTCACTCTTTTTTATTGCGCTATCTCTAATAGCACCCGAGATATCACCAGATATATATTGGATTTTCCCCTGACCCTGAGTTTCCGGCCCCATAAGACTGTGGTTTTCTCGGCCCCTGGTGGTCCGAGGTCGTTCCAGCTGCACAGGTTCATGCGCCAGGGCCTCCTACAGGCAATGCACATTGATTTATTGCGCTATCTGTAATAGCACCCGAGATATCACCAGATATATATTGGATTTTTCTCTGACCCTGAGTGTCCGGCCCCATGAGACGGTGGTTTTCTCGGCCCCTGGTGGTACGAGGTCGTTCTCGCTGCACAGATTCATGCGCCAGGGCCTCCTGCAGATAATTCACTCTTTTTTATTGCGCTATCTCTAATACCACCCGAGATATCACCAGATATATATTGGATTTTCCCCTGACCCTGAGTGTCCGGCCCCATGAGACGGTGCTTTTGTCGGCCCCTGGTGTTACGAGGTCGTTCTCGCTACACAGATTCATGCGCCAGGGCCTCCTGCAGATAATTCACTTTGGTTTTTTGCACTACCTCTAATAGCACCCGAGATATCACCAGATATATAATGGATTTTTCCCTGACCCTGACAGTCCGGCCCCATGAGACGGTGGTTTTCTAGGCCCCTGGTGGTCCGAGGTCGTTGCCGCTGCACAGATTCATGCGCCAGGGCCTCCTGCAGATAATTAACTTTTGTTTATTGCGCTATTTCTAATAGCACCCGAGATATCACCAGATATATATTGGATTTTTCCCTGACACTGAGTGTCCGGCCCCATGTGTTGGTGGTTTTCTCGGCCCCTGGTGGTCCGAGGTCGTTGCCGCTGCACAGATTCATGCGCCAGGGCCTGCCGCAGACAAAGCACTTTGATTTATCGCGCTATCTCTAATAGCACCCGACATATCACCAGATTTATATTGGATTTTTCCCCGACCCTGAGTGCCCGGCCCCATGAGACGGTGCTTTTCTCTGCCCCTGGTGATCCGAGGTCGTTCCCGCTGCACAGATTCATGCGCCAGGGCCTCCTGAAGACAATTCACGTTTGTTTATTGCTCTATCTCTAATAGCACCCGACATATCACCAGATATATATTGGATTTTTCCCCGACCCTGAGTGTTCGGCCCCATGAGACGGTGGATTTCTCGGCCCCTGGTGGTCCGATGTCGATCCCGCTGCACAGATGCATGGGCCAGGGCCTCCTACAGACAATGCACTTTGGTTTATTGCGCTATCTGTAATAGCAGCCGAGATATCACCAGATATATGCTGGATTTTTACATGACCTCGGGTGACGAATTTCGAATATCTGTAATTTTCTCGGCCCCTGGTGGTCCGAGCTCGTTCCTGCTTCACAGATTCATGCGCCAGGGCTTCCTGCAGACAATGCTATTTGATTTATTGCGCTATCTGTAATAGAACCCGAGATATCTCCATAGATATGCTGGATTTTTACATGACCTTGGGTGACGAATTTCGAATATCTGTCATTTTCTCGTCCCCTGGTGGTCCGAGGTCGTTCCTGCTTCACAGATTCATGCGCCAGGGCCTCCTGCAGACATAGCACTTTGATTTATCGCGCTATCTCTAATAGCACCCGACATATCACCAGATATATATTGGATTTTTCCCCGACCCTGAGTGCCCGGCCCCATGAGACGGTGGTTTTCTCGGCCCCTGGTGGTACGAGGTCGTTCTCGCTGCACAGATTCATGCGCCAGGGCCTCCTGCAGATAATTCACTTTGGTTTATTGCGCTATCTCTAATAGCACCCGAGATATCACCAGATATATATTGGATTTTTCCCTGACACTGAGTGCCCGGCCCCATGTGTTGGTGGTTTTCTCGGCCCCTGGTGGTCCGAGGTCATTGCCGCTGCACAGATTCATGCGCCAGGGCCTCCCACAGACAAAGCACTTTTGTTTATTGCACTATCTCTAATAGCACCCGACATATCACCAGATATATATTGGATTTTTCCCCGACCCTGAGTGCCCGGCCCCATGAGACGGTGCTTTTGTCGGCCCCTGGTGGTACGAGGTCGTTCTCGCTGCACAGATTCATGCGCCAGGGCCTCCTGCAGATAATTCACTTTGGTTTATTGCGCTACCTCTAATAGCACCCGAGATATCACCAGATATATAATGGATTTTTCCCTGACCCTGACAGTCCGGCCCCATGAGACGGTGGTTTTCTAGGCCCCTGGTGGTCTGAGGTCGTTGCCGCTGCACAGATTCATGCGCCAGGGCCTCCTGCAGATAATTCACTTTGGTTTATTGCGCTATCTCTAATAGCACCCGAGATATCACCAGATATATATTGGATTTTTCCCCGACCCTGAGTGTTCGGCCCCATGAGACGGTGGATTTCTCGGCCCCTGGTGGTCCGATGTCGATCCCGCTGCACGGATGCATGGGCCAGGGCCTCCTACAGACAATGCACTTTGGTTTATTGCGCTATCTGTAATAGCAGCCGAGATATCACCAGATATATGCTGGATTTTTACATGACCTTGGGTGACGAATTCCGAATATCTGTAATTTTCTCGGCCCCTGGTGGTCCGAGCTCGTTCCTGCTTCACAGATGCATGCGCCAGGGCCTCCTGCAGAAAATTCACTTTCGTTTATTGCGCTATCTCTAATAGCACCCGAGATATCACCAGTTATATATTGTATTTTCCCCTGACCCTGTGTTTCCGGCCCCATGAGACGGTGGTTTTCTCGAACCCTGGTTGACCGAGGTCGTTGCCGCTGCACAGATTCATGTGCCAGGGCCTCCTACAGACAATGCACTTTGATTTATTGCGCTATCTGTAATGGCACCCGAGATATCACCAGATACATATTGGATTTTTCCCTGACCCTGAGTGTCCGGCCCCAGGAGACGGTGGTTTTCTCGGCCGCAGGTGATCCGAGGTCGTTCCCGCTGCACAGATTCATGCGCCAGGGCCTCCTGCAGATAATTCACATTGGTTTATTGCGCTATCTCTAATAGCACCCGAGATATCACTAGATATATATTGGATATTCCCCTGACCCTGAGTGTGCGGCCCCATGAGACGGTGGTTTTCTCGGCCCCTGGTGGTCCGAGGTCGTTCCCGCTGCACAGCTTCATGCGCCAGGCCTCCTACAGGCAATGCACGTTGATTTATCGCGCCATTTCTAATAGCACCCGTGATATGTCCAGATATATATTGATTTTTTCCCTGACCCTGGGTGTCCGGCCCCATGTGTCGGTGGTTTGTTCGGCCCTTGGTGGTCCGAGGTCCTTCCGCTGCCCAGATTCATTCGCCAGGGCCACCTGCAGATAATTCACTTTGATTTATTGCACTATATGTAATAGCACGCGAGATATCACCAGATATATATTGGATTTTTCCCTGACCCTGATTGTCCGGCCCCATGAGACGGTGGTTTTCTCGGCCCCTGGTGGTCCGAGGTCGTTCCCGCTGCCCATATTCATGCGTCAGGGCCTCCTGCAGACAATGCACTTTGGTTTATTGCGCTTTCTCTAATAGCACCCGAGATATCACCCGATATATGCTGGATTTTTACATGACCTTGCGTGACGGATACCGAAAATCTGTAAATTTCTCGGCTCCTGGTGGTCCGATGTGGTTCACGCTGTACAGATTCATGCCCCAGGGTCTCCTGCAGACAATGCACTTTGATTTAATGCGCTTTCTCTAATAGCACCCGAGATATCACCAGATACATACTGGATTCTTAAACGACCTTGGGTGACGGATACCGAAAATCTGTAATATTCTCGGCCCCTGGTGGTCCGAGGTCGTTCCTGCTGCACAGATTCATGCGCCAGGGCCTGCTACAGACAATGCGCTTTGCTTTATTGCGCTATCTGTAATAGCACCCGAGATATCATAAGATATATATTGGATTTTATCCTGACCCTGAGTGTCCGGCCCCATGAGACGGTGGTTTTCTCGGCCGCAGGTGATCCGAGGTCGTTCCCGCTGCACAGCTTCATGCGCCAGGCCTCCTACAGGCAATGCACGTTGATTTATCGCGCCATTTCTAATAGCACCCGTGATATGTCCAGATATATATTGATTTTTTCCCTGACCCTGGGTGTCCGGCCCCATGTGTCGGTGGTTTGTTCGGCCCTTGGTGGTCCGAGGTCCTTCCGCTGCCCAGATTCATTCGCCAGGGCCACCTGCAGATAATTCACTTTGATTTATTGCACTATCTGTAATAGCACGCGAGATATCACCAGATATATATTGGATTTTTCCCTGACCCTGAGCGTACGGCCCCATGAGACTGTGGTTTTCTCGGCCCCTGGCGGTCCGTGGTCGTTCCCGCGGCACAGATTCATGCGCCAGGTCCTCCTAGACAATGCACTTTGATTTATTGCGCTATCTCTAATAGCACCCGAGATATCACCAGATGAATATATTGGATTTTCCCCTGACCCTGAGTGTCCGGCCCCCTGATACGGCGGTTTTCTCGGCCCCTGGTGGTCCGAGGTCGCTCCCGCTGCACAGGTTCATGCGCCAGGGCCTCCTGCAGACAATGCACTTTCGTTTATTGCGCTATCTGTAATAGCACCCGACATATCACCAGATGTATATTTTATTTTTCCCTGATCCTGAGTGGCCGGCCCCATAAGACGGTGGTTTTCTCGGCCGCAGGTGGTCCGAGGTCGCTCCCGCTGCACAGGTTCATGCGCCAGGGCCTCCGGCAGACAATGCACTTTCGTTTATTGCCCTATCACTAATAGCACCCGAGATATCACCAGATATATATTGGATTTTTCCCTGCCCCTGACAGTCCGGCCCACTGAGACGGTGGTTTTCTCGGCCCCTGGTGGTCCGAGGTCGTTCCCGCTGCTCAGATTCATGCCCAAGGGCCTCATACGGACAATGCACTTTGATTTATTGCGCTATCTGTAATAGCACCCGAGATATCATAAGATATATATTGGATTTTTCCCTGTCCCTGACAGTCCGGCCCCCTGATACGGCGGTTTTCTCGGCCCCTGGTGGTCCGAGGTCGTTCCCGCTGCTCAGATTCATACCCAAGGGCCTCATACGGACAATAAACTTTGATTTACTGCGCTATCTCTATCAGGACCCGAGATATCACTAGATATATGGTGGATTTTTACATGACCTTGGCTGACGGATACCGAAAATCTGTAATTTTCTCGGCCCCTGGTGGTCCGACGTCGATCCCGCTGCACATATTCATGCGCCAGGGCCTCCTGCAGATAATTCACTTTGGTTTATTGCGCTATCTCTAATAGCACCCGAGATATCGCCAGATATATGCTGGATTTTTACATGACCTTGGGTGACGAATTCCGATTAACTGTAATTTTCTCGGCCCCTGGTGGTCCGAGCTCATTCCCGCTTCACAGATTCATGCGCCGGGGCTACCTGCAGACAATGCACATTGATTTATCGCCCTATCTGTAATAGAACCCGAGATATCACCAAATATATGTTGGATTTTTACATGACTTTGGGTGACGGACACCGAAAATCTGTAAGTTTCTCGGCCCCTGGACGTCCGAGGTCGTTCCTGCTTCACAGATTCATGCGCCAGGGCCTCCTGCAGACAATGCACTTTGATTTATTGCGCTATCTCTAATTGCACCCGAGATATCACCAGATATATATTGGATTTTACCCTGACCCTGAGTGTCCGGCCCCATGAGACGGTGGTTTTCTCGGCCCCTGGTGGTCCGAGGTCGTTCCCGCTGCCCAGATTCATGCGCCAGGGCCTCCTGCAGACAATGCACTTTGGTTTATTGCGCTATCTCTAATAGCACCCGAGATATCACCAGATATATAATGGATTTTTCCCTGACACTGAGTGTCCGGCCCCATGTGTCGGTGGTTTTCCCGGCCCCTGGTGGTCCGAGGTCGTTGCAGCTGCACAGATTCATGCGCCAGCGCCTCCCGCAGACAAAGCACTTTGATTTATCGCGCTATCTCTAATAGCACCCGAGATTTCACCAGATATATATTGGATTTTCCCCTGACCCTGGGTGTCCGGCCCCATGAGATGGTGATTTTCTCGGCCCCTGGTGATCCGAGGTTGTTCCCGCTACACAGACTCATGCGCCATGGCCTCCTGCAGACAATTCACTTTTGTTAGTTCGCTATCTCTAATAGCACCTGTCATATCACCAGATATATATTGGATTTTTCCCCGACCCTGAGTGATCGGCCGCATGAGACGGTGGTTTTCTCGGCCCCTGGTGGTCCGATGTCGTTGCCGCTGCACAGATTCATGCGCCAGGGCCTCCCGCAGACAAAGCACTTTGATTTATCGCCCTATCTCTAATAGCACCCGAGGCATCACCAGATATATATTGGATTTTTCCCCGACCCTGACTGTCCGGCCCCATGAGACGGTGGTTTTCTCGGCCCCTGGTGGTCCGACGTCGTTCCCGCTGGCCACATTCATGCGCCAGGGCCTCCTACAGACAATGCACTTTGATTTATTGCGCTATCTGTAATAGCACCCGAGAAAGCTCCATATATATGCTGGATTTTTACATGACTTTGGGTGACGGATACCGAAAATCTGTAATTCTCTCGGCCCCTGGTGGTCCGATGTCGTTCCTGCTGCTCAGATTCATGCGCAAGGGCCTCCTAAGGACAATGCACTTTGATTTATTGCGCTATCTCTAATAGCACCCGAGATATCACCAGATATATGCTGGATTTTTACATGACCTTGGCTGACGGATACCGAAAATCTGTAATTTTCTCGGCCCCTGGTGGTCCGAGGTCGTTCCTGCTGCACAGATTCATGCGCCAGGGATTCCTACAGACAACGCACTTTGATTTATCGCGCTAACTGTAATAGCACCAGAGATATCACCAGATATATATAGGATTTTTCCCTGACCCTGACAGTCCGGCCCCATGTGTCGGTGGTTTTCTCGGCCCCTGGTGGTCCGAGGTCGTTCCTGCTGCTCAGATTCATGCCCAAGGGCCTCATACGGACAATGCACTTTGATTTACTGCGCTATATGTAATAGCACCCGAGATATCACTAGATATATGCTGGATTTTTACATGACCTTGGCTGACGGACACAGAAAATCAGTGATTTTCTCGGCCCCTAGTGGTCCGATGTCGTTCCTGCCGCACAGATTCATGCGCCGGGGCCTCCTGCAGACAATGCACTTTCATTTATCGCGCTATCTCTAATAGCACCCGAGATATCATCAGAAACATCCTGGATTTTGACATGACCTTGGGTGTCCGGCCCAATGTGTCGGTGCTTTTCTCGGCCCCTGGTGATCTGAGGTCGTTCCTGCTGCTCAGATTCATGCCCAAGGGCCTCATACGGACAATGCACTTTGATTTACTGCGCTATATGTAATAGCACCCGAGATATCACTAGATATATGCTGGATTTTTACATGACCTTGGCTGACGGATACCGAAAATCTGTAATTTTCTCGGCCCCTGGTGGCCCGAGGTCGTTCCTGCTGCACAGATTCATGCGCCAGGGACTCCTGCAGACAATGCACTCTGATTTATCGCGCTATCTCTAATAGCACCCGAGATATCATCAGATACATCCTGGATTTTTACATGAGCTTGGGTGTTCGGCCCCATGAGAACGGTGGTTTTCTCGGCCCCTGGTGGTCCGAGGTCGATCCCGCTGCACACATTCATGCGCCAGTGCCTCCTGCAGACAATGCACTTTGATTTATCGCGCTATCTGTAATAGCACCCGAGATATCACCCGATATATATTGGATTTTTCCCAGTTCCTTAGTGTCCGGCCCCATGAGACGGTGGTTTTCTCCGCCAGTGCTGATCCGAGGTCGTTCCCGCAGCACGGATTCATGCGCCACGGCCTCCTGCAGATAATTCACTTTGATTTATCGCGCTATCTGTAATAGCACCCGAGATATCACCAGATATATATTGGATTTTTCCCAGTTCCTTAGTGTCCGGCCCCATGGGACGGTGGTTTTCCCCGCCAGTGCTGATCCGAGGTCGTTCCCGCTGCATAGATTCATGCGCCAGGGCCTCCCGCAGACAATGCACTTTGATTTAGCGCGCTATTTGTAATAGCACACGAGATATCACCAGATATATATTGGATTTTTCCCTGACCCTGAGTATCCGGCCCCATGTGTCGGTGGTTTTCACGGCCCCTGGTGGTACGAGGTCGTTCCTGCTGCTCAGATTCATGCGCCAGGGCCTCCTGTAGATAATTCACTTTGGTTTATTGCGCTATCTCTAATAGCACCCGAGATATCACCAGATATATATTGGATTTTTCCCTGACCCTGAGTGTCCGGCCCTATGTGTCGATGGTTTTCTCGGCCCCTGGTGGTCCGAGGTCGTTCCCGCGGCACAGATTCATGCGACAGGGCCGCCTGCAGATAATTCACTTTGGTTTATTGCGCTATCTCTTATAGCACCCGAGATATCACCAGATATATGCTGGATTTTAACATGACCTTGGGTGACGCATACCGAAAATCTGTAATTTTTTCGGACCCTGGTTGTCCGAGGTCGATTCCGCTGCACAGATACATGCGCCAGGGCCTCCTGCAGACAATCCACTCCGATTTAGCGCGCTATCTCTAATAGCACCCGAGATATCAGCAGATACATCCTGGATTTATACATGAGCTTGGGTGTCCAGCCCCATGTGTCGGTCTTTTTCTCGGCCCCTGGTGGTCCGTGGTCGTTCCCGCT
This sequence comes from Nomia melanderi, assembly GCF_051020985.1. NCBI lineage: Eukaryota > Metazoa > Arthropoda > Insecta > Hymenoptera > Halictidae > Nomia > Nomia melanderi. The sequence goes on along the minus strand of NW_027475250.1, from coordinate 47,971 downwards.
GGACAGAATCGTGCGCCAGGGCCTCCCGCAGACAATGCACTTTGATTTAGCGCGCTATTTGTAATAGCACCCGAGATATCACCAGATATATATTGGATTTTTCCCTGACCCTGAGTGTCCGGCCCCATGTGTCGGTGGTTTTCTCGGCCCCTGGTGGTACGAGGTCGTTCCTGCTGCTCAGATTCATGCTACAGGGCCTCCTGTAGATAATTCACTTTGGTTTATTGCGCTATCTCTAATAGCACCCGAGATATCACCAGATATATATTGGATTTTTCCCTGACCTTGAGTGTCCGGCCCCATGTGTCGATGGTTTTCTCGGCCCCTGGTGGTCCGAGATCGTTCCCGCTGCACAGATTCATGCGTCAGGGCCTCTTGCAGGCAAGGCACTTTGATTTATCGCGCTATCTGTAATAGCACCTGAGATATCACCAGATATATGCTGGATTTTTACATGACCTTGGGTTTCCGGCCCCATGAGACGGCGGTTTTCTCGGCCCCTGGTGGTCCGAGGTCTTTCCCGCTGCACAGATACATGCGCCAGGGCCTCCTGCAGATAATTCACTTTGGTTTATTGCGCTATCTCTTATAGCACCCGAGATATCACCAGATATATGCTGGATTTTTACATGACCTTGGGTTTCCGGCCCCATGAGACGGCGGTTTTCTCGGCCCCTGGTGGTCCGAGGTCGATTCCGCTGCACAGATTCATGCGCCAGGGCCTAATGCAGACAATGCACTTTGATTTATCGCGCTATCTGTAATAGCACCCGAGATATCATCAGATATATATTGGATTTTTACCTGACCCTGAGCGTCCGGCCCCATGTGTCGGTCGTTTTCTCGGCCCCTGGTAGTCCCAGATCGTTCCCGCTGCACAGATTCATGCGCCAGGTCCTCCTGCAGACAATGCACTTTGATTTATTGCGCTATATGTAATAGCACCCGAGATATCACTAGATATATGCTGGATTTTTACATGACCTTGGCTGACGGATACCGAAAATCTGTAATTTTCTCGGCCCCTGGTGTCCGATGTCGTTCCTGCCGCACAGATTCATGCGCCAGGGCCTCCTGCAGACAATGCACTTTCATTTATCGCGCTATCTCTAATAGCATCCGAGATATCACCAGATATATATTCGATTTTTCCCAGTTCCTGAGTGTCCGGCCCCATGAGACGGTGGTTTTCTCAGACACTGGTGATCCGAGGTCGTTCCCGCTGCACAGATTCATGCGCCAGCGCCTCCTACAGACAGGCCACTTCGATTTATCGCGCTATCTCTAATGGCACCCGAGATATCACCGGATATGTATTGTATTTTTCCCAGACCCTGAGTGTCCGGCCCCATGTGTCGGTGGTTTTCTCGGCCCCTGGTGGTCCGAGGTCGTTCCCGCAGCACGCATTCATGCTCCAGGGCCTCCTGCAGACAATGCACTTGGGTTTATTGCGCTATCTCTAATAGCACCCGAGATATCACCAGATATATATTGGATTTTTCCCTGACCCTGAGTGTCCGGCCCCATGAGACGGTGGTTTTCTCGGACCCTGGTGGTGAGAGGTCGTTCCCCCTGCACACACTCATGCGCCAGGGCTTCCTGCAGGCAATGCACTTTGGTTTATTCCGCTATATCTAATAGCACCCGAGATATCATCAGATACATCCTGTATTTTTACATGATCTTGGGTGTACGGCCCCATGTGTCGATGGTTTTCTCGGCCCCTGGTGGTCCGATGTCGTTGCCGCTGCACAGATTCATGCGCCAGGGCCTCCCGCAGACAAAGCACTTTGATTTATCGCCCTATCTCTAATAGCACCCGAGGCATCACCAGATATATATTGGATTTTTCCCCGACGCTGACTGTCCGGCCCCATGAGACGGTGGTTTTCTCGGCCCCTGGTGGTCCGAGGTCGTTCCCGCTACACAGATGCATGCGCCAGGGCCGCCTGCAGATAATTCACTTTGGTTTATTGCGCTATCTCTAATAGCACCCGAGATATCACCAGAAATATATTGGATTTTCCCCTGACCCTGAGTGTCCGGCCCCATGAGACTGTGGTTTTCTCGGCCCCTGGTGGTCCGACGTCGTTCCCGCTGGCCACATTCATGCGCCAGGGCCTCCTACAGACAATGCACTTTGATTTATTGCGCTATCTGTAATAGCACCCGAGAAAGCTCCATACATATGCTGGATTTTTACATGACTTTGGGTGACGGATACCGAAAATCTGTAATTCTCTCGGCCCCTGGTGGTCCGATGTCGTTCCTGCTGCTCAGATTCATGCGCAAGGGCCTCCTAAGGACAATGCACTTTGATTTATTGCGCTATCTCTAATAGCACCCGAGATATCACCAGATATATGCTGGATTTTTACATGACCTCGGGTGGCGGATACCGAAGATCTGTAATTTTCTCGGCCCCTGGTGGTCCGAGGTCGTTCCTGCTGCACAGATTCATGCGCCAGGGATTCCTACAGACAACGCACTTTGATTTATCGCGCTAACTGTAATAGCACCAGAGATATCACCAGATATATATAGGATTTTTCCCTGACCCTGACAGTCCGGCCCCATGTGTCGGTGGTTTTCTCGGCCCCTGGTGGTCCGAGGTCGTTCCTGCTGCTCAGATTCATGCCCAAGGGCCTCATACGGACAATGCACTTTGATTTACTGCGCTATATGTAATAGCACCCGAGATATCACTAGATATATGCTGGATTTTTACATGACCTTGGCTGACGGACACAGAAAATCAGTAATTTTCTCGGCCCCTAGTGGTCCGATGTCGTTCCTGCCGCACAGATTCATGCGCCGGGGCCTCCTGCAGACAATGCACTTTCATTTATCGCGCTATCTCTAATAGCACCCGAGATATCATCAGAAACATCCTGGATTTTGACATGACCTTGGGTGTCCGGCCCAATGTGTCGGTGCTTTTCTCGGCCCCTGGTGGTCCCAGGTCGTTCCTGCTGCTCAGATTCATGCCCAAGGGCCTCATACAGACAATGCACTTTGATTTATCGCGCTATCTGTAATAGCACCCGAGATATCACCAGATACATGCTGGATTTTTACATGACCTCGGGCTGCGGATACCGAAAATCTGTAATTTTCTCGGCCCCTGGTGGTCTGAGGTCGTTCCTGCTGCTCAGATTCATGCCCAAGGGCCTCATACGGAAAATGCACTTTGCTTTACTGCGATATCTCTAATAGCACCCGAAATATCACCAGATATATATTGGGTTTTTCCCTGACCCTGAGTGTCCGGCCGCATGTGTCGGTGGTTTTCTCGGCCCCTGGTGGTCCCAGGTCGTTCCCGTTGCACAGATTCATGCGCCAGTGCCTCCTGCAGGCAAGGCACTTTGGTTTATCGCGCTATCTCAAATAGCACCCGAGATATCACCAGATACATGCTGGATTTTTACATCACCTTAGGTGACGAATACCGAAAATCTGTAATTTTCTCGGCCACTGGTGATCCGAGGTCGTTCCTGCTGCACAGATTCATGCGCCAGGGATTCCTACAGACAACGCACTTTGATTTATCGCGCTAACTGTAATAGCACCCGAGATATCACCAGATATATATAGGATTTTTCCCTGACCCTGACAGTCCGGCCCCATGTGTCGGTGGTTTTCTCGGCCCCTGGTGGTCCGAGGTCGTTCCTGCTGCTCAGATTCATGCCCAAGGGCCTCATACGGACAATGCACTTTGATTTACTGCGCTATATGTAATAGCACCCGAGATATCACTAGATATATGCTGGATTTTTACATGACCTTGGCTGACGGATACCGAAAATCTGTAATTTTCTCGGCCCCTGGTGGCCCGAGGTCGTTCCTGCTGCACAGATTCATGCGCCAGGGACTCCTGCAGACAATGCACTCTGATTTATCGCGTTATCTCTAATAGCACCCGAGATATCATCAGATACATCCTGGATTTTTACATGAGCTTGGGTGTTCGGCCCCATGAGAACGGTGGTTTTCTCGGCCCCTGGTGGTCCGAGGTCGATCCCGCTGCACACATTCATGCGCCAGTGCCTCCTGCAGACAATGCACTTTGATTTATCGCGCTATCTGTAATAGCACCCGAGATATCACCCGATATATATTGGATTTTTCCCAGTTCCTTAGTGTCCGGCCCCATGAGACGGTGGTTTTCTCCGCCAGTGCTGATCCGAGGTCGTTCCCGCAGCACGGATTCATGCGCCACGGCCTCCTGCAGATAATTCACTTTGATTTATCGCGCTATCTGTAATAGCACCCGAGATATCACCAGATATATATTGGATTTTTCCCAGTTCCTTAGTGTCCGGCCCCATGGGACGGTGGTTTTCCCCGCCAGTGCTGATCCGAGGTCGTTCCCGCTGCATAGATTCATGCGCCAGGGCCTCCCGCAGACAATGCACTTTGATTTAGCGCGCTATTTGTAATAGCACCCGAGATATCACCAGATATATATTGGATTTTTCCCTGACCCTGAGTATCCGGCCCCATGTGTCGGTGGTTTTCACGGCCCCTGGTGGTACGAGGTCGTTCCTGCTGCTCAGATTCATGCGCCAGGGCCTCCTGTAGATAATTCACTTTGGTTTATTGCGCTATCTCTAATAGCACCCGAGATATCACCAGATATATATTGGATTTTTCCCTGACCCTGAGTGTCCGGCCCCATGTGTCGATGGTTTTCTCGGCCCCTGGTGGTCCGAGGTCGTTCCCGCGGCACAGATTCATGCGACAGGGCCGCCTGCAGATAATTCACTTTGGTTTATTGCGCTATCTCTTATAGCACCCGAGATATCACCAGATATATGCTGGATTTTAACATGACCTTGGGTGACGCATACCGAAAATCTGTAATTTTTTCGGACCCTGTTGTCCGAGGTCGATTCCGCTGCACAGATACATGCGCCAGGGCCTCCTGCAGACAATCCACTCTGATTTAGCGCGCTATCTCTAATAGCACCCGAGATATCAGCAGATACATCCTGGATTTATACATGAGCTTGGGTGTCCAGCCCCATGTGTCGGTCTTTTTCTCGGCCCCTGGTGGTCCGTGGTCGTTCCCGCTGGACAGAATCGTGCGCCAGGGCCTCCCGCAGACAATGCACTTTGATTTAGCGCGCTATTTGTAATAGCACCCGAGATATCACCAGATATATATTGGATTTTTCCCTGACCCTGAGTGTCCGGCCCCATGTGTCGGTGGTTTTCTCGGCCCCTGGTGGTACGAGGTCGTTCCTGCTGCTCAGATTCATGCGCCAGGGCCTCCTGTAGATAATGCACTTTGGTTTATTCCGCTATATCTAATAGCACCCGAGATATCATCAGATACATCCTGTATTTTTACATGATCTTGGGTGTACGGCCCCATGTGTCGATGGTTTTCTCGGCCCCTGGTGGTCCGCGGTCGTTCCCGCTGCACAGATTCATGCGCCAGGGCCTCCGGCAGGTAATTCACTATGGTTTATTGCGCTATCTCTAATAGCATCCGAGATATCACCAGATATATATTGGATTTTTCCCTGACTCTGAGAGTCCGGCCCACGTGACGGTGGTTTTCTCCGCCCCTGGTGGTCCGTGGTCGTTCCCGCTGCACAGATTCATGCGCCAGGGCCTCATACGGACAATGCACTTTGATTTACTGCGCTATATATAATAGCACCCGAGATATCACTAGATATATGCTGGATTTTTACATGACCTTTGCTGACGGACACCGAAAATCAGTAATTTTCTCGGCCCCTGGTGGTCCGATGTCGTTCCTGCCGCACAGATTCATGCGCCAGGGCCTCCTGCAGACAATGCACTTTCATTTATCGAGCTATCTCTAATAGCACCCGAGATATCATCAGATACATCCTGGATTTTGACATGACCTTGGGTGTCCGGCCCAATGTGTTGGTGGTTTTCTCGGCCCCTGGAGGTCCGACGTCGTTGCTGCTGCACACATTCAGGCGCCAGGGCCTCCTACAGACAATGCACTTTGATTCATTGCGCTATCTCTAATAGCAACCTAGATATCACCAGATATATATTGGATTTTTCCCTGACCCTGAGTGCCCGGCCCCATGTGTCGGTGGTATTCTCGGCCCCTAGCGGTCCGGGGTCGTTCCCGCAGCACACATTAATGCGCCACGGCCTCCTGCAGATAATTCACTTTGGTTTATTGCGATATCTCTAATAGCACCCGAGATATCACCAGATATATGCTGGATTTTGACATCGCCTTGGGTGACGGATACCGGAAATCTGTAATTTTCTCGGCCCCTGGTGGTCCGAGGTCGTTCCTTCAGCACAGATTGATGCGCAAGGGCCTCCTACATGCAATGCACTTTGATTTAATGCGCTATCTCTAATAGCACCTTAGATATCACCAAATACATATTGGATTTTTCCCTGACCCTGAGTGTCCGGCAACATGTGTCGGTGGTTTTCGCGGCCCCTGTTGGTCCGCGGTCGATCCCGCTGCACAGATTCATGCGCCAGGGCCTCCTGCAGACAATGCACTTTGATTTATCGCGCTATCTATAATAGTACCCAAGATATCACCAGATACATATTGGATTTTTCCCTGACCCTGAGTGTCCGGCCCCATGAGACGGTGGTTTTCTTGGCCCCCGGTGGACCGAGATCTTTCCCGCTGCACAGATTCATGCGCCAGGGACTCCTGCAGATATGTCAGTTTGGTTTATTGCGCTATCTCTAATAGCACCCGAGATATCATCAGATACATCCTGGAATTTTACATGACCTTGGGTGTCCGGCCCCATGTGTCGGTGGTTTTCTCGGCCCCTGGTGGGCCGAGGTCGTTCCCGCTGCACAGATTCATGCGCCAGGGCTTCCAGCAGACAATGCACTTTGATTTATCGCGTTATCTGTAATAGCACCCGAGATATCATCAGATGTATATTGGGTTTTTCCCTGACCCTGTGTGTCCGGCCGCATGAGTCGGCGGTTTTCTCGGCCACTGGTGGTCCGAGGTCGTTCCTGCTGCACAGATTCATGCGCCAGGTCCTCCTGCAGACAATGCACTTTGATTTATTGCGCTATCTCTAATAGCACCCGAGATATCACCAGATATATGCTGGATTTTTACATGACCTCGGGTGGCGGATACCGAAGATCTGTAATTTTCTCGGCCCCTGGTGGTCCGAGGTCGTTCCTGCTGCACAGATTCATGCGCCAGGGATTCCTACAGACAACGCACTTTGATTTATCGCGCTAACTGTAATAGCACCCGAGATATCACCAGATATATATAGGATTTTTCCCTGACCCTGACAGTCCGGCCCCATGTGTCGGTGGTTTTCTCGGCCCCTGGTGGTCCGAGGTCGTTCCTGCTGCTCAGATTCATGCCCAAGGGCCTCATACGGGCAATGCACTTTGATTTACTGCGCTATATGTAATAGCACCCGAGATATCTCTAGATATATGCTGGATTTTTACATGACCTTGGCTGACGGATACCGAAAATCTGTAATTTTCTCGGCCCCTGGTGTCCGATGTCGTTCCTGCCGCACAGATTCATGCGCCAGGGCCTCCTGCAGTCAATGCACTTTCATTTATCGCGCTATCTCTAATAGCATCCGAGATATCACCAGATATATATTCGATTTTTCCCAGTTCCTGAGTGTCCGGCCCCATGAGACGGTGGTTTTCTCAGACACTGGTGATCCGAGGTCGTTCCCGCTGCACAGATTCATGCGCCAGCGCCTCCTACAGACAGGGCACTTCGTTTTATCGCGCTATCTCTAATGGCACCCGAGATATCACCGGATATGTATTGGATTTTTCCCAGACCCTGAGTGTCCGGCCCCATGTGTCGGTGGTTTTCTCGGCCCCTGGTGATCCCAGGTCGTTCCTGCGGCTCAGATTCATGCCCAAGGGCCTCATACGGACAATGCACTTTGATTTACTGCGCTATCTCTAATAGCACCCGAGATATCACTGGGTATATGCTGGATTTTAACATGACCTTGGCTGACGGATACCGAAAATCTGTAGTTTTCTCGGCCCCTGGTAGTCCGCGGTCGTTCGCGCTTCTCAGTTTCATGCCGAAGGGCCTCATACAGACAATGCACTTTGATTTATCGCGCTATCTGTAATAGCACCCGAGATATCACCAGATACATGCTGGATTTTTACATGACCTCGGGCTGCGGATACCGAAAATCTGTAATTTTTTCGGCCCCTGGTGGTCCGAGGTCGTTCCTGCTGCTCAGATTCATGCCCAAGGGCCTCATACGGAAAATGCACTTTGCTTTACTGCGATATCTCTAATAGCACCCGAGATATCACCAGATATATATTGGGTTTTTCCCTGACCCTGAGTGTCCGGCCGCATGTGTCGGTGGTTTTCTCGGCCCCTGGTGGTCCCAGGTCGTTCCCGTTGCACAGATTCCTGCGCCAGGGCCTCCTGCAGGCAAGGCACTTTGGTTTATCGCGCTATCTCAAATAGCACCCGAGATATCACAGGATATATGCTGGATTTTTACATGACCTTGGCTGACGGATACCGAAAATCTGTAATTTTCACGTCCCCTGGTGGCCCGAGGTCGATCCCGCTGCACAGATTCATGCGCCAGGGACTCCTACAGTCAATGCACTTTGATTTACCGCGCTATCTGCAATAGTACCCGAGATATCACCAGATATATGCTGGATTTTTACATGACCTTGGGTGAAGGATACCGAAAATTGTAATCTTCTTGGCCCCTGGAGGTCCGACGTCGTTGCTGCTGCACACATTCAGGCGCCAGGGCCTCCTACAGGCAATGCACTTTGATTCATTGCGCTATCTCTAATAGCACCCTAGATATCACCAGATATATATTGGATTTTTCCCTGACCCTGAGTGCCCGGCCCCATGTGTCGGTGGTTTTCTCGGCCCCTAGCGGTCCGAGGTCGTTCCCGCAGCACAGATTAATGCGCCACGGCCTCCTGCAGATAATTCACTTTGGTGTATTGCGATATCTCTAATAGCACCCGAGATATCACCAGATATATGCTGGATTTTGACATCGCCTTGGGTGACGGATACCGGAAATCTGTAATTTTCTCGGCCCCAGGTGGTCCGAGGTCGTTCCTTCTGCACAGATTGATGCGCAAGGGCCTCCTACATGCAATGCACTTTGATTTAATGCGCTATCTCTAATAGCACCTTAGATATCACCAGATATATATTGGATTTTTCCCTGACCCTGAGTGTCCGGCCCCATGAGACGGTGGTTTTCTTGGCCCCCGGTGGACCGAGATCTTTCCCGCTGCACAGATCCATGCGCCAGGGACTCCTGCAGATATGTCAGTTTGGTTTATTGCGCTATCTCTAATAGCACCCGAGGTATCATCAGATACATCCTGGAATTTTACATGACCTTGGGTGTCCGGCCCCATGTGTCGGTGGTTTTCTCGGCCCCTGGTGGTCCGAGGTCGTTCCCGCTGCACAGATTCATGCGCCAGGGCTTCCAGCAGACAATGCACTTTGATTTATCGCGTTATCTGTAATAGCACCCGAGATATCATCAGATGTATATTGGGTTTTTCCCTGACCCTGTGTGTCCGGCCGCATGAGTCGGCGGTTTTCTCGGCCACTGGTGGTCCGAGGTCGTTCCTGCTGCAAAGATTCATGCGCCAGGGCCTCCTACAGACAATGCACTTTGATTTATCGCGCTATCTGTAATAGCACCCGAGATATCACCAGATACATGCTGGATTTTTACATGACCTCGGGCTGCGGATACCGAAAATCTGTAATTTTCTCGGCCCCTGGTGGTCCGAGGTCGATCCCACTGCACAGATTCACGCGCCAGGGCTTGCTGCAGACAATGAACTTTGATTTATCGCGCTATCTCTAAAAGCACCCTAGATATCACCAGATTTATGCCTTATTATTCCCTGATCCAGAGTGTCCGGCCCCATGAGACCGTGGTTTTCTCGGCCTCTGGTGGTCCGAGGTCGTTCCCGCTGCATAGATTCATGCGGCAGGGCTTCCTGCAGACAATGCACTCTGATTTATTGCGCTATCTCTAATAGCACCCGAGATATCACCAGATATATATTGGATTTTCCCCTGAACCTGAGTATCCGGCCCCATGAGACTGTGGTTTTCTCGGCCCCTGGTGGTCCGAGGTCGTTCCCGCTGCACAGATTCATGCGCCAGGGCTTCCAGCAGACAATGCACTTTGATTTATCGCGTTATCTGTAATAGCACCCGAGATATCATCAGATGTATATTGGGTTTTTCCCTGACCCTGTGTGTCCGGCCGCATGAGTCGGCGGTTTTCTCGGCCACTGGTGGTCCGAGGTCGTTCCTGCTGCAAAGATTCATGCGCCAGGGCCTCCTACAGACAATGCACTTTGATTTATCGCGCTATCTGTAATAGCACCCGAGATATCACCAGATACATGCTGGATTTTTACATGACCTCGGGCTGCGGATACCGAAAATCTGTAATTTTCTCGGCCCCTGGTGGTCCGAGGTCGATCCCACTGCACAGATTCACGCGCCAGGGCTTGCTGCAGACAATGAACTTTGATTTATCGCGCTATCTCTAAAAGCACCCTAGATATCACCAGATTTATGCCTTATTATTCCCTGATCCAGAGTGTCCGGCCCCATGAGACCGTGGTTTTCTCGGCCTCTGGTGGTCCGAGGTCGTTCCCGCTGCATAGATTCATGCGGCAGGGCTTCCTGCAGACAATGCACTCTGATTTATTGCGCTATCTCTAATAGCACCCGAGATATCACCAGATATATATTGGATTTTCCCCTGAACCTGAGTATCCGGCCCCATGAGACTGTGGTTTTCTCGGCCCCTGGCGGTCCGTGGTCGTTCCCGCGGCACAGATTCATGCGCCAGGTCCTCCTACAGACAATGCACTTTGATTTATTGCGCTATCTGTAATAGCACCCGAGATATCACCAGATATATATTGGATTTTTCCCTGACCCTGAGTGTCCGGCCCCATGAGACGGTGGTTTACTCGGCCCCTGGTGGTCCCAGGTCGTTCCCGTTGCACAGATTCATGCGCCAGGGCCTCCTGCAGGCAAGGCACTTTGGTTTATCGCGCTATCTCAAATAGCACCCGAGATATCACAGGATATATGCTGGATTTTTACATGACCTTGGCTGACGGATACCGAAAATCTGTAATTTTCACGTCCCCTGGTGGCCCGAGGTCGATCCCGCTGCACAGATTCATGCGCCAGGGACTCCTGCAGACAATGCACTCTGATTTAACGCGCTATCTGTAATAGCACCCGAGATATCACCAGATATATATTGGATTTTTCCCAGTTCCTTAGTGTCCGGCCCCATGAGACGGTGGTTTTCTCCGCCAGTGCTGATCCGAGGTCGTTCCCGCAGCACAGGTTCATGCGCCACGGCCTCCTGCAGATAATTCACTTTGATTTATCGCGCTATCTGTAATAGCACCCGAGATATCACCAGATATATATTGGATTTTTCCCAGTTCCTTAGTGTCCGGCCCCATGGGACGGTGGTTTTCTCCGCCAGTGCTGATCCGAGGTCGTTCCCGCAGCACAGATTCATGCGCCACGGCCTTCCGCAGATAATTCACTTTGGTTTACTGCGATATCTCTAATACCACCCGAGATATCACCAGATATACAACGGATTTTTCCCTGTCCCTGAGTGTCCGGCCCCATGTGTCGGTGGTTTTCTCGGCCCCTGGTGGTCCGACGTCGATCCCGCTATACAGATTCATGCGCCAGGGCCTCCTGCAGACAATGCACTTGGATTTAGCGCGCTATCTCTAATAGCACCCGAGATATCACTAGATATATATTGGATTTTTCCCTGACCCTGAGGGTCCGGCCCCATGTGTCGGTGGTTTTCTGGGCCCCTAGCGGTCCGAGGTCGGTCCCGCTGCTCACATTCATGCGCCAGGGCCTCCTACAGTCAATGCACTTTGATTTACCGCGCTATCTGCAATAGTACCCGAGATATCACCAGATATATGCTGGATTTTTACATGACCTTGGGTGAAGGATACCGAAAATTGTAATCTTCTTGGCCCCTGGAGGTCCGACGTCGTTGCTGCTGCACACATTCAGGCGCCAGGGCCTCCTACAGACAATGCACTTTGATTCATTGCGCTATCTCTAATAGCACCCTAGATATCACCAGATATATATTGGATTTTTCCCTGACCCTGAGTGCCCGGCCCCATGTGTCGGTGGTTTTCTCGGCCCCTAGCGGTCCGAGGTCGTTCCCGCAGCACAGATTAATGCGCCACGGCCTCCTGCAGATAATTCACTTTGGTGTATTGCGATATCTCTAATAGCACCCGAGATATCACCAGATATATGCTGGATTTTGACATCGCCTTGGGTGACGGATACCGGAAATCTGTAATTTTCTCGGCCCCAGGTGGTCCGAGGTCGTTCCTTCTGCACAGATTGATGCGCAAGGGCCTCCTACATGCAATGCACTTTGATTTAATGCGCTATCTCTAATAGCACCTTAGATATCACCAGATATATATTGGATTTTTCCCTGACCCTGAGTGTCCGGCCCCATGATACGGTGGTTTTCTTGGCCCCCGGTGGACCGAGATCTTTCCCGCTGCACAGATCCATGCGCCAGGGACTCCTGCAGATATGTCAGTTTGGTTTATTGCGCTATCTCTAATAGCACCCGAGATATCATCAGATACATCCTGGAATTTTACATGACCTTGGGTGTCCGGCCCCATGAGACGGTGGTTTTCTTGGCCCCCGGTGGACCGAGATCTTTCCCGCTGCACAGATCCATGCGCCAGGGCTTCCAGCAGATAATGCACTTTGATTTATCGCGTTATCTGTAATAGCACCCGAGATATCATCAGATGTATATTGGGTTTTTCCCTGACCCTGTGTGTCCGGCCGCATGAGTCGGCGGTTTTCTCGGCCACTGGTGGTCCGAGGTCGTTCCTGCTGCAAAGATTCATGCGCCAGGGCCTCCTACAGACAATGCACTTTGATTTACCGCGCTATCTGCAATAGTACCCGAGATATCACCAGATATATGCTGGATTTTTGCATGACCCTGAGTGTCCGGCCCCATGTGTCGATGGTTTTCTCGGCCCCTGGTGATCCGTGGTCGTTCCTGCTGCACAGAGTCATGCGCCAGGGCCTTCTACAGGCAATGCACGTTGATTTATCGCGCTATCTCTAATAGCACCCGTGATATCTCCAGATATATATTGGATTTTTCCCTGACCCTGTGTGTCCGGCCCCGTGAGACGGTGGTTTTCTCGGACCCTGGTGGTCCGTGTTGGATCCCGCTGCACAGATTCATGCGCCAGGGCCTCCTGTAGACAATGCACTTTGATTTAATGCGCTTTCTCTTATAGCACCCGAGATATCACCAGATATATATTGGATTTTCCCCTGACCCTGAGTATCCGGCCCCATGAGACTGTGGTTTTCTCGGCCCCTGGCGGTCCGTGGTCGTTCCCGCGGCACAGATTCATGCGACAGGTCCTCCTACAGACAATGCACTTTGATTTATTGCGCTATCTGTAATAGCACCCGAGATATCACCAGATATATATTGGATTTTTCCCTGACCCTGAGTGTCCGGCCCCATGAGACGGTGGTTTACTCGGCCCCTGGTTGTCCGAGGTCGTTCCCGCTGCACAGATTCATGCGCCAGGGCCTCCTGCAGACAATGCACTTTGATATATCGCGCTATCTCTAATAGCACCCGAGATATCATCAGATACATGCTGGTTTTATACATGACCTTGGCTGTCCGGCCCCATGTGTCGCTGGTTTTCTCGGCCCCTGGTGGTCTGAGGTCGTTCCCGCTGCACAGATTCATGCGCCAGGGCCCCCTGCAGATAATTCACTTTGGTTTAGTGCGCTATCTGCAAGAGCACCCGAGATATCAGCCCGATATATATTCAATTTTTCCCTGACCCTGAGTGTCCGGCCCCATGAGACGGTGGTTTTCTCGGCCCCTGGTGGACCGAGGTCATTCCCGCTGCACGGGTTCATGCGCCAGGGCTTCCTGCAGACAATGGACTTTGATTTACTGCGCTATCTGTAATAGCACACGAGACATCACCAGATATATATTGGATTTTTCCCTGACCCTGAGCGTCCGGCCCTTTGAGACGGTGGTTTTCTCGGCCCCTGGTGGTACGAGGTCGTTCCTGCTGCACAGATTCAGGCGCCAGGGCCTCCAGCAGACAATGTACTTTGATTTATTGCGCTATCTCTAATAGCACCCGAGACATCACCAGATATATATTGGTTTTTTCCCTGACCCTTAGTATCCGGCCCCATGCGTCGATGGTTTTCGCGACCCCTGCTGGTCCGAGGTCGTTCCCGCGGCACAGATACATGCGCAAGGGCCTCCTACGGACAATGCACTTTGATTTATTGTGCTATCTCTAATAGCACCCGAGATATCACCAGATATATATTGGATTTTACCCTGACCCTTAGCATCCGGCCCCATGTGTCGGTGGTTTTCTCGGCCCCTGGTGGTCTGAGGACGTTCCTGCTGCACAGATTCATGCGCCAGGGCCTTCCACGGACAATGAACTTTGATTTATTGTGCTATCTCTAATAGCAACCGAGATATGACCAGATATATAATGGATTTTTCCCTGACCCTGACCATCCGGCCCCATGAGACGGTGGTTTTCTCGGCCCCTAGTGGTCCGAGGTCCTTCCTGCTGCACAGAATCATGCACAAGGGCCTCCTACAGACAATGCACTTTGAGTTATTGCATATCTGTTACAGCACCCGAGATATCACCAGATATATATTGGATTTTTCCCTGACCCTGAGTGTCCGTCCCCATGAGACGGTGGTTTTCTCCGCCCCTGGTGGTCCGAGGTAGTTCCCGCTACACAGATTCATGCGCCAGGGCTACCTGCAGACAATGCACTTTGATTTATCGCGCTATCTGTAATAGCACCCGATATATCAACAAATATGTGCTGTATTTTTACATGACCTTGGGTGACGGATACCGAAAATCTGTAACTTTCTCGGCCCCTGGTTGTCCGAGGCCGTTCCTGCTGCAAAGATTCATGCGCCAGGGCCTCCTACAGACAATGCACTTTGATTTCTTGCGAGATCTGTAATGGGTCCCGAGATATCACCAGATATATATTGGATTTTTCCCTGACCCCTAGTATCCGGCCCCATGTGTCGGTGGTTTTCCCGGCCCCTGGTGGTCCGAGGTCGTTCCCGCTGCACAGATTCATGCGCCAGGGCTTCCAGCAGACAATGCACTTTGATTTATCGCGTTACCTGTAATAGCACCTTAGATATCACCAGATATGTGCTGTATTTTTATATGACCGTGGGTGACGGATACCGAAAATCTGAAATTTTATCGGCCCCTGGTGGTCCGAGGCCGTCCCTGCTGCAAAGACTTATGCGCCAGGGCCTCCTACAGACAATGCACTTTGATTTATTGCGAGATCTGTAATAGGACCCGAGATATCACCAGATACATGATGGATCTTTACACGACCTTGGGTGACGGATACCGAAAATCTGTAATATTCTCGGGCCCTGGTGGTCCGATGTCGTTCCTGCTGCACAGATTCATGCGCAAGGGCCTCCTACGGACAATGCACTTTGATTTATTGCGCTATCTATAATAGCAACCGAGATATCACCAGATATATATTGGACTTTTCCCCGACCCTGAGTGTCCGGACCCATGGGACGGTGGCTTTGTCGGCCCCTGGTGTTCCGAGGTCGTTCCCGCTGCACAGATGCATGCGCCGGGGCCACCTGCAGATAATTCACTTTGATTTATCGCGTTATCTGTAATAGCACCCGAGAAAGCCCCATATATATGCTGGATTTTCACATGACTTTGGGTGACGGATACCGAAAATCTGTAATTTTCTCGGCCCCCCTGGTGGTCCGATGTCATTCCTGCTGCACAGATTCAGGCGCAAGGGCCTCCTACGGACAATGGACATTGATTTATTGCGCTATCTGTAATAGCACACGAGATATCACCAGATGTATATTGGATTTTACCCGGACCCTTGGTATCAATCCCCATGAGTCGGTGGTTTTCTCGGCCCCTGGTGGGCCGAGGTCGTACCCGCTGCACACATTAATGCACCATGGCCCCCTGCAGACAATTCTCTTTGATTTATTGCGCTATCTCTAATAGCACCCGAGATATCACCAGATATATATTGGATTTTACTCTGACCCTTAGTATCCGGCCCGATGAGTCGGTCGTTTTCTCGGCCCCTGGTGGTCCGAGGTCGATCCCGCTGCACAGATACATGCGCAAGGGCCTCCTACGAACAATGCACTTTGATTTATTGCGCTATCTATAATAGCACCCGAGATATCACCAGATATATATTGGACTTTTCCACGGCCCAGAGTGTCCGGCCCCATGAGACGGTGGTTTTCTAGGCCCCTGGTGGTCCGAGGTCGTTCCCGCTGCACAGAAGCATGCGCCAGGGCCTCCTGCAGATAATTCACTTTGATTTATCGCTCTATCTGTAATTCCACCAGAGAAAGCACCATTTATATGTTGGATTTTTACATGATATTGGGTGATGGACACCGAAAATCTGTAATTTTCTCGGCTCCTGGAGGTCCGAGGTCGTTCCCGCTGCACAGATTCATACGCCAGGGCCTCCTGCAGACAATGCACTTTGATTTATTGCGCAATCTGTAATAGCACCCGAGATATCACCAGATATATATTGGATTTTTCCCTGACCCTGAGTGTCCGTCCCCATGTGTCGGTGGTTTTCTCGGCCCCTGGTGGTCCGAGGTCGATTCCGCTGCACAGATTCATGTGGTAGGGCCTCCTGCAGACAATGCACTTTGATTTATTGCGCTATCTCTAATAGCACACGAGATATCACCAGATATATATTGGATTTTACCCTGACCCCTAGTATCCGGCCCCATGTGTCGGTGGTTTTCTCGGCCCCTGGTGGTCCGAGGACGTTCCTGCTGCACAGATTCATGCGCCAGGGCCTCCTGCAGACAATGCACTTTGATTTATTGCGCTGTCTCTAATAGCAAACGAGATATCACCAGATATATATTGGATTGTACCCTGACCCTTAGTATCCGGCCCCATGAGTCGGTGGATTTCTCGGCCCCTGGTGGTCCGAGGTCGTTCCCGCTTCACAGATTCATGCGCCAGGGCCTCCTGCAGACAATGCACTTTGGTTTATCGCGCTATCTGTAATATTACCCGAGATATCACCAGATATATATTGGATTTTACCCTGACCCTTAGTATCCGGCCCCATGAGTCGGTGGGTTTCTCGGCTCCTGGTGGTCCGAGGTCGTTCCCGCTGAACAGATTCATGCGCCAGGGTCTCCTGCAGACAATGCACTTTGGTTTATTGCGCTATCTCTAATAGCGCCCGAGATACCACCAGATATATATTGGATTTCTAACTGACCCTGACAGTCCGGCCCCATGTGTCGGTGATTTTCTCGGTCCCTGGTGGTCCGAGGTAGATCCCGCTGCACAGATTAATGCGCAAGGGCCTCCTGCAGACAATGCACTTTGATTTATCGCGCTATCTCTAATAGCACCCGAGATATCACCACATATATATTGGATTTTTCCCTGACCCTGACAGTCCGGCCCCATGTGTCGGTGGTTTTCTTGGCCCCTGGTGGTCCGAGGTAGATCCCGCTGCACAGATTAATGCGCCAGGGCCTCCTGCAGACAATGCACTTTGGTTTATCGCGCTATCTCTAATAGCACCCGAGATATCACCAGATATTTATTGGTTTTTTCCCTGACCCTGACAGTCGGGCCCCATGAGACGGTGGTTTTCTCGGCACCTGGTCGTCCGAGACCGTGACCGCTGCACAGATTCATGCGCCAGGGCGTCCTGCAGACAATGCACTTTGATTTATTCCGCTATCTATAATAGAACCCGAGATATCACCAGATATATATTGGATTTTTCCCTGAACCTGACAGTCCGGCCCCATGTGTCGGTGGTTTTCTTGGCCCCTGGTGGTCCGAGGTCGATTCCGCTGCACAGATTCATGTGGTAGGGCCTCCTGCAGACAATGCACTTTGATTTATTGCGCTATCTCTAATAGCACCCGAGATATCACCACATATATATTGGATTTTTCCCTGACCCTGACAGTCCGGCCCAATGAGACGGTGGTTTTCTCGGCCCCTGGTGGTCCGAGGTCGTTCCCGCTGCACAGATTCATGCGACAGGGCCTCCTGCAGACAATGCACTTTGATTTATCGCGCTATCTCTAATAGCACCCGAGATATCATCAGATACAAGCTGGATTTATACATGACCTTGGGTGTCCGGCACCATGTGTCGCTGGTTTTCTCTGCCCCTGGTGGTCCGAGGTCGTTCCGGCTGCACAGGTTCATGCGCCAGGGCCCCCTAAAGATAGTTCACTTTGGTTTAGTGCGCTATCTGCAAGAGCACCCGAGATATCAGCCCGAAATATATTGAATTTTTCCCTGACCCTGAGGGTCCGGCCCCATGAGACGGTGGTTTTCTCGGCCCCTGGCGGTCCGAGGTCGTTCCCGCTGCACAGATTCATGCTCCTGGGCCTCCCGCAGACAATGGACTTTGATTTATTGGGCTATCTGCAATAGCACCCGAGATATCATCGGATGCATTCTGGATTTTTACATGACCTTGGGCGTCCGGCCCCATGCGTCGGTGGTTTTCTCGACCCCTGGTGGTCCGAGGTCGTTCCCGCGGCACAGATTCATGCGCAAGTGCCTCCTACGGACAATGCACTTTGACTTATTGCGCTATCTCTAATAGCAACCGAGATATCAGCAGATATATATTGGATTTTACCCTTACCCTTAGTATCCGTCCCCATGAGTCGGTGGATTTCTCGGCCCCTGGTGGCCCGAGGTCGTTCCCGCTGCACAGATTCATGCGCCAGGGTCTCCTGCAGACAATGCACTTTGGTTTATCGCGCTATCTGTAATATTACCCGAGATATCACCAGATATATATTGGATTTTACCCTGAACCTGACAGTCCGGCCCCATGTGTCGGTGGTTTTCTTGGCCCCTGGTGGTCCCAGGTCGATTCCGCTGCACAGGTTCATGTGGTAGGGCCTCCTGCAGACAATGCACTTTGATTTATTGCGCTATCTCTAATAGCACCCGAGATATCACCACATATATATTGGATTGTTCCCTGACCCTGACAGTCCGGCCCCATGAGTCGGTGGGTTTCTCGGCTCCTGGTGGTCCGAGGTCGTTCCCGCTGAACAGATTCATGCGCCAGGGTCTACTGCAGGCAACGCACTTTGGATTATTGCGCTATCTCTAATAGCACCCGAGATACCACCAGATATATATTGGATTTCTAACTGACCCTGACAGTCCGGCCCCATGTGCCGGTGATTTTCTCGGTCCCTGGTCGACCGAGGTCGTACCCGCGGCACAGATTCATGCGCAAGGGCCTCATACGGACAATGCACTTTGATTTATCGCGCTATCTCTATTAGCACCCGAGATACCACCAGATATATATTGGATTTTTCCCTGACCCTTAGTATCCGGCCCCATGTGTCGGTGGTTTTCTCAGCCCCTGGTGGTCCGAGGTCGTTCCCGCTGCACATATTCTTGCGCCAGGGCCTCCTGCAGTCAATGCACTTTGGTTTATCGCGCTATCTCTAATAACACCCGAGATATCACCAAATATATATTGGATTTTTCCCTGACCCTGACAGTCCGGCCCCATGTGTCGGTGATTTTCTCGGTCCCTGGACGTCCGAGGTCGATCCCGCTGCACAGATTCATGCGCCATGGCCTCCTGCAGATAAGTCACATTGGTTTATTGCGCTATCTCTAAGAGCACCCGAGATATCATCAGGTACATCCTGGATATTTACATGACGTTGGGTGTCCGGCCCCATCTGTCGGTGGTTTTCTCGGCCCCTCGTGGTCCGGGGTCGATCCCGCTGCATAGATTCATGCGACAGGGCCTCCTGCAGATAATGCACTTTGGTTTATTGCACTATCTCTAATAGCACCCGAGATACCACCAGATATATGCTGGATCTTTCCCTGACCTTGACAGTCCGGTCCCATGTGTCGGTGCTTTTCTCGGCCCCTCGTGGTCCGAGGTCGATCCCGCTGGACAGATTCATGCGACAGGGCTTCCTGCAGACAATGCACTTTGTTTTATCGCGCTTTCAGTAATAGCACCCGAGATATCACCAGATATATGCTGGATCTTTCCCTGACCCTGAGTGTCCGGCCCCATGTGTCGGTGGTTTTCTCGGCCCCTGGTGGTCCTAGGTCGATCCCGCTGCACAGATTCATGCGCCAGGGCTTCCTGCAGACAATGAACTTTGATTTATCGCACTATCTCTAATAGCACCCGAGATATCACCAGATATATATTGGATCTTCCCCTGACCCTGACAGTCCGGTCCCATGTGTCGGTGGTTTTCTCGGCCCTGGTTGTCCGATGACGATCCTGCTGCACAGATTCATACGCCAGGGCCTCCTGCAGACAATGCACTTTGATTTATCGAGCTATCTCTAATAGCACCCGAGATATCACCAGATATATATTGGATCTTTCCCTGACCCTGACAGTCCGGTCCCATGTGTCGGTGGTTTTCTCCGCCCCTGGTGGTCCGAGATCGATCCCGCTTCACAGATTCATGCGACAGGGCTTCCTGCAGACAATTCACTTTGTTTTATCGCGCTATCTGTAATAGCACCCGACATATCACCAGATATATGCTGGATTTTTACATGACCCTGAGTGTTCGGCCCCATGAGACGGTGGTTTTCTCGGCCCCTGGTGGTCCGAGGTCGTTCCTGCTGCACGGATTCATGCGCCAAGGCCTCCTGCAGGCAATTCACTTTGGTATATTGCGCTATCACTAATAGCAGTCGTGATATCACCAGATATATATTGGATCTTTCCCTGATCCTGACAGTCCGGTCCCATGTGTCGGTGGTTTTCTCTGCCCCTGGTGGTCCGAGGTCGTTCCCGCGGCACAGATTCATGCGCAATGGCCTCATACGGACAATGCACTTTGATTTATTGCGCTATCTCTAATAGCACCCGAGATACCACCAGATATATACTGGATTTTTACATGACCTTGGGTGACGGGTACCGAAAATCTGTAATTTTCCCGGCCCCTGGCGGACCGAGGTCGTTCCTGCTGCACAGATTCATGCGCCAGGGCCTCCTACAGACAATGCACTTTGATTTATTGCGCTATCTGTCATAGCACCTGAGATATCACCAGATATATATTTTATTTTTCCCTGACCCTGAGTGTCCGCCTCATGAGACGGTGGTTTTCTCGGCGCCTGGTGGTCCGAGGTCGTTCCCGCTGCATGTATTCATGCGCCAGGGCCTCCTGCAGACAATGCACTTTGGTTTATCGCGCTATCTGTAATATTACCCGAGATATCACCAGATATATAATTTATTTTTCCCCGACCCTGAGTGTCCGCCCCATGTGACGGTGGTTTTCTCTGCCCCTGGTGGTCCGAGGTCGTTCCCACTGCACAGATTCATGCGCCAAGGCCTCCTGCAGGCAATTGACTTTGGTATATTTCGCTATCTCTAATAACACCCGAGATATCACCATATATATATTGGATTTTTACATGACCTTGGGTGACGGATACCGAACATCTGTAAGTTCCGGGGCCCCTGGTGGTCCGAGGTCGTTCCCGCGGCACAGATTCATGCGCAATGGCCTCATACGGACAATGCACTTTGATTTATTGCGCTATCTCTAATAGCACCCGAGATACCACCAGATATATACTGGATTTTTACATGACCTTGGGTGACGGATACCGAAAATCTGTAATTTTCTCTGCCTCTGGTGGTCCGAGGTCGTTGCTGCTGCACAGATTCATGCGCCAGGGCCTCCTGCAGATAAGTCACTATGGTTATTGCGCTATCTCTAATAGCACCCGAGATATTACCAGAGATATATTGGATTTTTCCCTGACCCTGAGTGTCCGGCCCCATGAGACGGTGGTTTTCTCGGCCCCTGGTCGACCAAGGCCGATCCCGCTGCACAGATTCATGCGCCATGGCCTCCTGCAGACAATGCACGTTGATTTATCGCGCTATCTCTAATAGCACCCGAGATATCACCAGATATATGCTGTATTTTTACATGACCTTGGCTGACGGATACCGAAAATCTGTAATTTTCTCGGCCCCTGGTGGTCCGAGATCGTACCCGCCGCACAGATTCATGCGCAAGGGCCTCCCGCAGATAATTCGCTTTGATTTATTGCGCTATCTGTAATAGCACCCGAGATATCACCAGATATATGCTGGATTTTTACATGACCTAGGGTGGCGGATACCGAAAATTTGTAATTTTCTCGGCCCCTGGTGGTCCGAGGTCGTTCCCGCTGCACAGATTCATGCGCCAGGGCCTCGTGCAGATAATTCCCTTTGGTTTATTGCGCTATCTGTAATAGCACCCGAGATATCTCCAGATATATATTGGATTTTTCCCTGACCCCGAGTGTCCGGCCGCATGAGACGGTGGTTTTCTCGGCCCCTGGTGGTCCGAGGTCGTTCCCGCTGCACAAATTCATGCGCCAGGGCCTCCTGTAGATAATTCACTTTGATTTATCGCGCTTTCTCTAATAGCACCCAAGATATCACCAGATACATTCTGGATTTTTACATGACCTTTGCTGACGGATACCGAAAATCGGTAATTTTCTCGGGCCCTGGTGGTCCGAGGTCGTTCCTGCTGCACAGATTCATGCTCCAGGGCCTCCTACAGACAATGCTCTTTGATTTTTGTCGCTATCTGTAATAGCACCCGAGATATCACCAGATATATATTGGATTTTTCCCTGACCCTGACAGTCCGGCCCCATATGTCGGTGGTTTTCTCGTTCCCTGGTGGTCCGAGATCGTCCCCGCTGCACAGATTCATGCATAAGGGCCTCCTGCAGATAATTCGCTTTGATTTATTGCGCTATCTGTAATAGCACCCGAGATATCACCAGATATATGCTGGATTTTTACCTGACCTATGGTGGCGGATACCGAAAATCTGTAATTTTCTCGGCCCCTGGTGGTCCGAAGTCGATCCCGCTGCACAGATTCATCCGCCAGGGCCTCCTACAGACAATACACTATGATTTATTGCGCTTTCTCTAATAGCACCCGAGATATCACCAGATATATGCTGTATTTTTACATGACCTTGGCTGACGGATACCGAAAATCTGTAATTTTCTCGGCCCCTGGTGGTCCGAGATCGTTCCCGCTGCACAGATTCATGCGCCAGGGCCTCCGGCAGATCATTCACTCTGATTTTTCGCGCTATCTCTAATAGCACTCGAGAAATCATCAGATACATCCTGGGTTTTTACATGACCTTGTGTGTCCGGCCCCATGTGTCGGTGGTTTTCTCGGCCCGTGGTGGTCCGAAGCCGATCCCACTGCACAGGTTCATCCGCCAGGGCCTCCTACAGACAATACACTATGATTTATTGCGCTTTCTCTAATAGCACCCAAGATATCCCCAGATACATGCTGGATTTTTACATGACCTCCGGTGACGGATACCGAAAATCTGTAATTTTCTCGGGCCCTGGTGGTCCGAGGTCGTTCCTGCTGCTCAGATTCATGCGCAAGGGCCACCTGCAGACAATGCACTTTCGTTTATTTAGCTATCTCTAATAGCACCCCAGATATCACCAGATATATATTGGATTTTTCCCAGACCCTGACCCTGACAGACCGGCCCCATGTGTCGGTGGTTTTCTCGGCCACTGGTGGTCCGAGGTCGTTCCCGCTGCACAGATTCATGCGCAAGGGCCTCCCGCAGATAATTCGCTTTGATTTATTGCGCTATCTGTAATAGCCCCCGAGATATCACCAGATATATGCTGGATTTTTACATGACCTAGGGTGGCGGATACCGAAAATTTGTAATTTTCTCGGCCCCTGGTGGTCCGAGGTCGTTCCCGCTGCCCAGATTCATGCGCCAGGGCCTCGTGCAGATAATTCCCTTTGGTTTATTGCGCTATCTGTAATAGCACCCGAGATATCTCCAGATATATATTGGATTTTTCCCTGACCCTGAGTGTCCGGCCGCATGAGACGGTGGTTTTCTCGGCCCCTGGTATCCGAGGTCGTTCCCGCTGCACAAATTCATGCGCCAGGGCCTCCTGCAGATAATTCACTATGGTTTATTGCGCTATCTCTAATAGCACTCGAGAAATCATCAGATACATCCTGGGTTTTTACATGACCTTGTGTGTCCGGCCCCATGTGTCGGTGGTTTTCTCGGCCCGTGGTGGTCCGAAGTCGATCCCGCTGCACAGATACATCCGCCAGGGCCTCCTACAGACAATACACTGTGATTTATCGCGCTATCTGTAATAGCACCCGAGATATGACCAGATATATATAGGATTTTTCCCTGACCCTGAGTGTCCTGCCCCATGAGACGGTGGTTTTCTCGGCCCCTGGTGGTCCGAGATCGTTCCCGCTGCACAGATTCATGCGCCAGGCCCTCCAGCTGATAATTCACTTTGATTTATTGCGCTATCTCTAATAGCACCCGAGATATCCCCAGATATATATTGGATTTTTCCTTGGACCCTGAGTGTCCGGCCCCTTGTGTCGGTGGTTTTCTCGACTCCCGGTGGTCCGAGGTCGATCCCGCTGTACAGATTCATGCGCAAGGGCCTCCTGCCGACAATACACTTTGATTTATTACCCCATCTCTAATAGCACCCGAGATATCACCAGATACATGCAGGATTTTTTTAATGACCTTGGGTGACGGATACGGAAAATCTGTAATTTTCTCGGCACCTGGTGGTCCGAGGTCGTTCCTGCTGCACAGATTCAAGCGCAAGGGCCTCCTGCAGACAATGCACTTTGATTTATTGCCCTATCTCTAATAGCACCCGAGATACCACCAGATATATGCTGTATTTTTACATGACCTTGGGAGACGGATACCGAAAATCTGTAATTTTCTCGGCCCCTGGCGGTCCGAGGTCGTTCCTGCTGCACAAATTCATGCGCCAGGGCCTCCTGCAGATAATTCACGTTGACTTATTGCACTATCTCTAATAGCACCAGAGATATCACCAGATACATCCTGGATTTTTAAATGGCCTCGGGTGTCCGGCCCCATGTGTCGGTGGGTTTCTTGGCCCCTGGTTGTCCGAGGTCGATCCCGCTGCACAGATTCATGCATAAGGGCCTCCTGCAGATAATTCGCTTTGATTTATTGCGCTATCTGTAATAGCATCCGAGATATCACCAGATATATATTGGATTTTTCCCTGACCCTGAGTGTCCGGCCCCATGAGACTGTGGTTTTCTCGGCCCCTGGTCAAACCAAGGTCGATCCCGCTGCACAGATTCATGCGCCAGGGCCTCCTGCAGACAATGCACTTTGATTTATCGCGCTATCTCTAATAGCACCCGAGATATCACCAGATATATGCTGTATTTTTACATGACCTTGGGTGACGGATACCGAAAATCTGTAATTTTCTCGGCCCCTGGTGGTCCGAGATCGTTCCCGCTGCACAGATTCATGCGCCAGGGCCTCCTGCAGATCATTCACTCTGATTTTTCGCGCTATCTCTAATAGCACTCGAGAAATCATCAGATACATCCTGGGTTTTTACATGACCTTGTGTGCCCGGCCCCATGTGTCGGTGGTTTTCTCGGCCCGTGGTGGTCCGAAGTCGATCCCACTGCACAGATTCATCCGCCAGGGCCTCCTACAGACAATACACTTTGATTTATTGCGCATTCTCCAATAGCACCCAAGATATCCCCAGATATATGCTGTATTTTTACATGACCTTGGGTGACGGATACCGAAAATCTGTAATTTTCTCGGGCCCTGGTGGTCCGAGGTCGTTCCTGCTGTACAGATTCATGCGCCAGGGCCTCCTGCAGACAAGCCACTTTGCTTTATTGCGCTATCTCTAATAGCACCCGAGATATCAACAGATATATATTGGATTTTTCCCTGACCCTGACAGTCCGGCCCCATGTGTCGGTGGTTTTCTCGGCCCCTGGTGGTCCGTGGTCGTTCCCGCTGCACAGATTCATGCGGAAGGGCCTAATGCAGATAATTCACTTAGATTTATCGCGCTTTCTCTAATAGCACCCAAGATATCCCCAGATACATGCTGGATTTTTACATGACCTTGGGTGACGGATACCGAAAATCTGTAATTTTCCGGGCCCCTGGTGGTCCGAGGTCGTTCCCGCTGCACAGATTCATGCGCAAGGGCCTGCTGCAGATAATTCACTACGGATTATTGCGCTATCTCTGATAGCACCCGAGATACCAGCAGATATATATTGGATTTTTCCCTGACCCTGAGTGTCCGACCCCAGGAGTCGGTGGTTTTCTCGGCCCCTGGTGGTCTGAGGTCCTTCCCGCTGCACAGATTCATGCGCCAGGGTCTCCTGCAGACTATGCACATTGGTTTAACGCGCTATCTCTAATAGCACCCGAGATATCACCAGATATATATTGGATTTTTCCCTCACCCTGAGTGTCCGGCCCCATGAGACGGTGGTTTTCTCGGCCCCTGGTCAAACCAAGGTCGATCCCGCTGCACAGATTCATGCGCCAGGGCCTAATGCAGATAATTCACTTAGATTTATCGCGCTTTCTCTAATAGCACCCAAGATATCCCCAGATACATGCTGGATTTTTACATGACCTTGGGTGACGGATACCGAAAATCTGTAATTTTCCCGGCCCCTCGTGTTCCGAGGTCATTCCCGCAGCAAAGATTCATGCGCCAGGGCCTCCTGCAGACAAGGCACTTTGGTTTATTGTGCTATTTCTAATAACACCAGAGATATCACCAGATATATATTGGATTTTTCCCTGACCCTGCGTGTCCATCCTCATGAGACGGTGGTTTTCTCGGCCCCTGGTGGTCCGAGGTCGTTCCCGCTGCACAGATTCATCCACCAGGGCCTCCTGCAGACAAGGCACTTTGGTTTATTGCGCTATCTCTAATAGCACCCGCGATACCAACAGATATATATTGGATTTCTAACTGACCCTGACAGTCCGGCCCCATGTGTCGGTGATTTTCTCGGTCCCTGGTGGTCCGAGATAGATCCCGCTGCACAGATTAATGCGCAAGGGCCTCCTACAGACAATGCACTTTGATTTATCGCGCTATCTCTAATAGCACCCAAGATATCATCAGATACATCCTGGATTTTTACATGACCTTGGGTATCCGGCCCCATGCGTCGGTGGTTTTCTCGACCCCTGGTGGTTCGAGGTCGTGCCCGCGGCACAGATTCATACGCAAGGGCCTCATACGGACAATGCACTTTGATTTATCGCGCTATCTCTTATGGCACCCGAGATATCACCGGATATATATGGGATTTTTCCCTGACCCTGACAGTCCGGCCCAATGTGTCGGTGGTTTTCTCGGCCCCAGGTGGTCCGAAGTCGATCCCGCTGCACAGATTCATCCGCCAGGGCCTCCTACAGACAATACACTTTGATTTATTGCGCTTTCTCTAATAGCACCCAAGATATCCCCAGATACATGCTGGATTTTTACATGACCTCCGGTGACGGATACCGAAAATCTGTAATTTTCTCGGGCCCTGGTGGTCCGAGGTCGTTCCTGCTGTACAGATTCATGCGCCAGGGCCTCCTGCAGACAAGCCACTTTGCTTTATTGCGCTATCTCTAATAGCACCCGAGATATCAACAGATATATATTGGATTTTTCCCTGACCCTGACAGTCCGGCCCCATGTGTCGGTGGTTTTCTCGGCCCCTGGTGGTCCGAGGTCGTTCCCGCTGCACAGATTCATGCGCCAGGGCCTAATGCAGATAATTCACTTATATTTATCGCGCTTTCTCTAATAGCACCCAAGATATCCCCAGATACATGCTGGATTTTTACATGACCTTGGGTGACGGATACCGAAAATCTGTAATTTTCTCGGGCCCTGGTGGTCCGAGGTCGTTCCTGCTGTACAGATTCATGCGCCAGGGCCTCCTGCAGATAAGTCACTATGGTTATTGCGCTATCTCTAATAGCACCCGAGATATTACCAGAGATATATTGGATTTTTCCCTGACCCTGAGTGTCCGGCCCAATGAGACGGTGGTTTTCTCGGCCCCTGGTCGACCAAGGCCGATCCCGCTGCACAGATTCATGCGCCATGGCCTCCTGCAGACAATGCACGTTGATTTATCGCGCTATCTCTAATAGCACCCGAGATATCACCAGATATATGCTGTATTTTTACATGACCTTGGCTGACGGATACCGAAAATCTGTAATTTTCTCGGCCCCTGGTGGTCCGAGGTCGTTCCCGCTGCACAGATTCATGCGCAAGGGCCTGCTGCAGATAATTCCCTGTGGTTTATTGCGCTATCTGTAATAGCACCCGAGATATCTCCAGATATATATTGGATTTTTCCCTGACCCCGAGTGTCCGGCCGCATGAGACGGTGGTTTTCTCGGCCCCTGGTGGTCCGAGGTCGTTCCCGCTGCACAAATTCATGCGCCAGGGCCTCCTGCAGATAATTCACTATGGTTTATTGCGCTATCTCTAATAGCACCCGAGATATCACCAGATATATATGGGATTTTTCCCTGTCACTGAGTGTCCGGCCCCATGTGTCGGTTGTTTTCTCGGGCCCTGGTGGTCCGAGGTCGTTCCTGCTGTACAGATTCATGCGCCAGGGCCTCCTGCAGACAAGCCACTTTGCTTTATTGCGCTATCTCTAATAGCACCCGAGATATCAACAGATATATATTGGATTTTTCCCTGACCCTGACAGTCCGGCACCATGTGTCGGTGGTTTTCTCGGCCCCTGGTGGTCCGAGGTCGTTCCCGCTGCACAGATTCATGCGCCAGGGCCTAATGCAGATAATTCACTTAGATTTATCGCGCTTTCTCTAATAGCACCCAAGATATCCCCAGATACATGCTGGATTTTTACATGACCTTGGGTGACGGATACCGAAAATCTGTAATTTTCCCGGCTCCTCGTGTTCCGAGGTCATTCCCGCTGCAAAGATTCATGCGCCAGGGCCTCCTGCAGACAAGGCACTTTGGTTTACTGTGCTATTTCTAATAACACCAGAGATATCACCAGATATATATTGGATTTTTCCCTGACCCTGCGTGTCCGGCCTCATGAGACGGTGGTTTTCTCGGCCCCTGGTGGTCCGAGGTCGTTCCCGCTGCACAGATTCATCCACCAGGGCCTCCTGCAGACAAGGCACTTTGGTTTATTGCGCTATCTCTAATAGCACCCGCGATACCAGCAGATATATATTGGATTTCTAACTGACCCTGACAGTCCGGCCCAATGTGTCGGTGATTTTCTCGGTCCCTGGTGGTCCGAGGTAGATCCCGCTGCACAGATTAATGCGCAAGGGCCTCCTACAGACAATGCACTTTGATTTATCGCGCTATCTCTAATAGCACCCAAGATATCATCAGATACATCCTGGATTTTTACATGACCTTGGGTATCCGGCCCCATGCGTCGGTGGTTTTCTCGACCCCTGGTGGTTCGAGGTCGTGCCCGCGGCACAGATTCATACGCAAGGGCCTCATACAGACAATGCACTTTGATTTATCGCGCTATCTCTAATAGCACCCGAGATACCACCAGATATATATTGGATTTTTCCCTGACCCTTATTATCCGGCCCCATGTGCCGGTGGTTTTCTCGGCCCCTGGTGGTCCGAGGACGTTCCCGCTGCACAGACTCATGCGCAAGGGCCTCCTGCAGACAATGCACTTTGATTTATTGCGCTATCTCTAATAGCACCCGAGATATCACCAGATATATGCTGGATTTTTACATGACCTAGGGTGGCGGATACCGAAAGTCTGTAATTTTCTCGGCCCCTGGTGGTCCGAGGTAGTTCCCGCTGCACAGATTCATGCGCCAGGGCCTCCTGCAGATAATTCACTATGTTTTATTGCGCTATCTCTAATAGCACTCGAGAAATCATCAGATACATCCTGGGTTTTTACATGACCTTGTGTGTCCGGCCCCATGTGTCGGTGGTTTTCTCGGCCCGTGGTGGTCCGAAGTCGATCCCGCTGCACAGATTCATGCGCCAGGGCCTCCTGTAGATAATTCACTTTGATTTATTGCGCTTTCTCTAATAGCACCCAAGATATCCCCAGATACATGCTGGATTTTTACATGACCTCCGGTGACGGATACCGAAAATCTGTAATTTTCTCGGACCCTGGTGGTCCGAGGTCGTTCCTGCTGCTCAGATTCATGCGCAAGGGCCTCCTGCAGACAATGCATTTTCGTTTATTGAGCTATCTCTAATAGCACCCCAGATATCACCAGATTTATATTGGATTTTTCCCAGACCCTGACCCTGACAGACCGGCCCCATGTGTCGGTGGTTTTCTCGGCCACTGGTGGTCCGAGGTCGTTCCCGCTGCACAGATTCATGCGCCAGGGCCTCCTGTAGATAATTCACTTTGATTTATCGCGCTTTCTCTAATAGCACCCAAGATACCACCAGATACATTCTGGATATTTACATGACCTTTGCTGACGGATACCGAAAATCGGTAATTTTCTCGGGCCCTGGTGGTCCGTGGTCGTTCCTGCTGCACAGATTCATGCTCCAGGGCCTCCTACAGACAATGCTCTTTGATTTTTGGCGCTATCCGTAATAGCACCCGAGATATCACCAGATATATATTGGATTTTTGCCTGACCCTGACAGTCCGGCCCCATACGTCGGTGGTTTTCTCGGCCCCTGGTGGTCCGAGGTCGTTCCCGCTGCACTGATTCATGCACTAGGGCCTGCTACAGACAATGAACTTTGATTTATCGCGATATCTCTATTAGCATCCGAGATATCACCAGATAAATATTGGATTTTTCCCTGACCCACTTTGTACGGCCCCAAGAGTCAGCAGTTTTCTCGGCCCCAGGTGGTCCAAGGTCCTTCCGGCTGCACAGATTCATGCGGCAGGGCTTCCCGCAGACAATACTCTCTGATTTATCGCGCTATCTCTAATAGCACCCAAGATATCACCAGATATGTATTAGATTTTTCCCTGACCCTGAGTGTCCGGCCCCATGAGTCGGTGGTTTTCTCAGCGCCTGGTAGTGCGAGGTCGTTCCCGCTGCACAGATTCATGCGCAAGGGCCTCCCGCAGATAATTCGCTTTGATTTATTGCGCTATCTGTAATAGCCCCCGAGATATCACCAGATATATGCTGGATTTTTACATGACCTAGGGTGGCGGATACCGAAAATTTGTAATTTTCTCGGCCCCTGGTGGTCCGAGGTCGTTCCCGCTGCCCAGATTCATGCGCCAGGGCCTCGTGCAGATAATTCCCTTTGGTTTATTGCGCTATCTGTAATAGCACCCGAGATATCTCCAGATATATATTGGATTTTTCCCTGACCCTGAGTGTCCGGCCGCATGAGACGGTGGTTTTCTCGGCCCCTGGTATCCGAGGTCGTTCCCGCTGCACAAATTCATGCGCCAGGGCCTCCTGCAGATAATTCACTATGGTTTATTGCGCTATCTCTAATAGCACTCGAGAAATCATCAGATACATCCTGGGTTTTTACATGACCTTGTGTGTCCGGCCCCATGTGTCGGTGGTTTTCTCGGCCCGTGGTGGTCCGAAGTCGATCCCGCTGCACAGATACATCCGCCAGGGCCTCCTACAGACAATACACTTTGATCTATCGCGCTATCTCTAATAGCACCCGAGATATGACCAGATATATATAGGATTTTTCCCTGACACTGAGTGTCCTGCCCCATGAGACGGTGGTTTTCTCGGCCCCTGGTGGTCCGAGATCGTTCCCGCTGCACAGATTCATGCGCCAGGCCCTCCAGCTGATAATTCACTTTGATTTATTGCGCTATCTCTAATAGCACCCGAGATATCCCCAGATATATATTGGATTTTTCCTTGGACCCTGAGTGTCCGGCCCCTTGTGTCGGTGGTTTTCTCGACTCCCGGTGGTCCGAGGTCGATCCCGCTGTACAGATTCATGCGCAAGGGCCTCCTGCCGACAATACACTTTGATTTATTACCCCATCTCTAATAGCACCCGAGATATCACCAGATACATGCAGGATTTTTTTAATGACCTTGGGTGACGGATACGGAAAATCTGTAATTTTCTCGGCACCTGGTGGTCCGAGGTCGTTCCTGCTGCACAGATTCAAGCGCAAGGGCCTCCTGCAGACAATGCACTTTGATTTATTGCCCTATCTCTAATAGCACCCGAGATACCACCAGATATATGCTGTATTTTTACATGACCTTGGGAGACGGATACCGAAAATCTGTAATTTTCTCGGCCCCTGGCGGTCCGAGGTCGTTCCTGCTGCACAAATTCATGCGCCAGGGCCTCCTGCAGATAATTCACGTTGACTTATTGCACTATCTCTAATAGCACCAGAGATATCACCAGATACATCCTGGATTTTTAAATGGCCTCGGGTGTCCGGCCCCATGTGTCGGTGGGTTTCTTGGCCCCTGGTTGTCCGAGGTCGATCCCGCTGCACAGATTCATGCATAAGGGCCTCCTGCAGATAATTCGCTTTGATTTATTGCGCTATCTGTAATAGCATCCGAGATATCACCAGATATATATTGCATTTTTCCCTGACCCTGTGTGTCCGGCCCCATGAGACGGTGGTTTTCTCGGCCCCTGGTCAAAGCAAGGTCGATCCCGCTGCACAGATTCATGCGCCAGGGCCTCCTGCAGACAATGCACTTTGATTTATCGCGCTATCTCTAATAGCACCCGAGATATCACCAGATATATGCTGTATTTTTACATGACCTTGGGTGACGGATACCGAAAATCTGTAATTTTCTCGGCCCCTGGTGGTCCGAGGTCGTTCCTGCTGTACAGATTCATGCGCCAGGGCCTCCTGCAGACAAGCCACTTTGCTTTATTGCGCTATCTCTAATAGCACCCGAGATATCAACAGATATATATTGGATTTTTCCCTGACCCTGACAGTCCGGCCCCATGTGTCGGTGGTTTTCTCGGCCCCTGGTGGTCCGAGGTCGTTCCCGCTGCACAGATTCATGCGCCAGGGCCTAATGCAGATAATTCACTTAGATTTATCGCGCTTTCTCTAATAGCACCCAAGATATCCCCAGATACATGCTGGATTTTTACATGACCTTGGGTGACGGATACCGAAAATCTGTAATTTTCCGGGCCCCTGGTGGTCCGAGGTCGTTCCCGCTGCACAGATTCATGCGCAAGGGCCTGCTGCAGATAATTCACTACGGATTATTGCGCTATCTCTGATAGCACCCGAGATACCAGCAGATATATATTGGATTTTTCCCTGACCCTGAGTGTCCGACCCCAGGAGTCGGTGGTTTTCTCGGCCCCTGGTGGTCTGAGGTCCTTCCCGCTGCACAGATTCATGCGCCAGGGTCTCCTGCAGACTATGCACATTGGTTTAACGCGCTATCTCTAATAGCACCCGAGATATCACCAGATATATATTGGATTTTTCCCTCACCCTGAGTGTCCGGCCCCATGAGACGGTGGTTTTCTCGGCCCCTGGTCAAACCAAGGTCGATCCCGCTGCACAGATTCATGCGCCAGGGCCTCCTGCAGACAATGCACTTTGATTTATCGCGCTATCTCTAATAGCACCCGAGATATCACCAGATATATGCTGTATTTTTACATGACCTTGGGTGACGGATACCGAAAATCTGTAATTTTCTCGGCCCCTGGTGGTCCGAGATCGTTCCCGCTGCACAGATTCATGCGCCAGGGCCTCCTACAGACAATACACTTTGATTTATTGCGCTTTCTCCAATAGCACCCAAGATATCCCCAGATATATGCTGTATTTTTACATGACCTTGGGTGACGGATACCGAAAATCTGTAATTTTCTCGGGCCCTGGTGGTCCGAGGTCGTTCCTGCTGTACAGATTCA
Source organism: Nomia melanderi (assembly GCF_051020985.1). Classification (NCBI taxonomy): domain Eukaryota; kingdom Metazoa; phylum Arthropoda; class Insecta; order Hymenoptera; family Halictidae; genus Nomia; species Nomia melanderi. The sequence continues at coordinate 13,999 of NW_027475250.1, read as the reverse complement.
AGCGCTAGGGCCTCCTGCAGACAAGCCACTTTGCTTTATTGCGCTATCTCTAATAGCACCCGAGATATCAACAGATATATATTGGATTTTTCCCTGACCCTGACAGTCCGGCCCCATGTGTCGGTGGTTTTCTCGGCCCCTGGTGGTCCGAGGTCGTTCCCGCTGCACAGATTCATGCGCCAGGGCCTAATGCAGATAATTCACTTAGATTTATCGCGCTTTCTCTAATAGCACCCAAGATATCCCCAGATACATGCTGGATTTTTACATGACCTTGGGTGACGGATACCGAAAATTTGTAATTTTCTCGGCCCCTGGTGGTCTGAGGTCCTTCCCGCTGCACAGATTCATGCGCCAGGGTCTCCTGCAGACTATGCACATTGGTTTAACGCGCTATCTCTAATAGCACCCGAGATATCACCAGATATATATTGGATTTTTCCCTGACCCTGAGTGTCCGGCCCCATGAGACGGTGGTTTTCTCGGCTCCTGGTGTTCCGAGGTCGTTCCCGCTGCACAGATTCATCCACCAGGGCCTCCTGCAGACAAGGCACTTTGGTTTATTGCGCTATCTCTAATAGCACCCGAGATGTAACTAAATATATGCTGTATTTTTACATGACCTTGGGTGACGAATACCCAAAATCTGTAATATTCTCGGCCCCTGGTGGCGCGAGGTCGTTTCTGCTGCCCCGATTTATGGGCCAGGTCCTCCAACAGAAAATGCAGCTTGATTTATCTTACTATTTCTTATAACTCCCGAGATATCAGCAGATACATGCTCGATTTTTGACAAAACCTGAGTGTGCGGTACCGTGTAACTGAGATTTTCTCTGCCGCTGATGCTCCGAGATCTTGGCTGCATATCTCACTTATGCGCCAGGGCTTTCTTGCTATATAAAATTATATAAAACTATACAAAAGTAATACAAATATACAAAACTAATAGGACTAAATAAAACTGTGTAAAACTATATTAAACTACATAAAACTATATAAAACTATATAAAACTATATAAAACTATAAAACTATATAAAACTATACAAAACTATATAGACCTACATAAAGCAATATAAAACTACATAAAACTATATAAAACTTTACAAAACTATATAAAACTGTAAAAAACTATACATAACTATATAAAACAATATAGAATTATATAGAACTATAAAAACTATATAAAACAACATAGAATTCTATAAAACTATATAAAACTATATAAAACTATATAAAACTATATAAAATTATATAAATTATATACAACTATATAAAATTATATAGAACTATATAAAACTACATAGAAGTATATAAAACTAAATAAAACTATATAAAACTATATGAAACTATGTAAAACTATATAAGACTATATAAAACTATATAAAACTATATAAAACTATATAAAACTAATAAAACTATATGAAAATATATAGAACTATTTAAGACTATATAACACTAATAAAACCGTATAAATCAATGTGTTACTATATAAAACTATATAAAACTATAAAAAATCATAAAGAACTATATAAAGCTATTTAAAACAGTGTAAAACTATATAAAACTGTATAAAACTATATAAAACTAATAAAACTATATAAAACTGTGTATAACTATATAAAACTATATAAAACTAAATAAAACTATATAAAACTAATACAACTATATAAAAACTATATAAAACTGTATAAAACTAATAAAACTGTATAAAACTACATATAACTATATAAAACTATATAAAACAAATAAAACTCTATGAATCTATATAAAAGTATATCAAACTAATATGACTATATAAAACTATACAGAACAAATAAAATTATATAAATGTATATAAAACTGTATAAAACTATATAAAACTATATAAAAGTATATAAAACTATATAAAACTATATAAAACCATATAAAACTACATAAAACTAATAAAACTATATGAATCTATATAAATCTATATATAGCTGAATAAGGCTATGTCAAACTAATAAAGCTATATAAAACTATACAAAACAAATAAAACTGTATAAAACTATATGAATCTATATAAAAATATATAAGAACGTATAAGGCTATATCAAACTAATAAAACTATATAATACTATACAAAACAAATAAAACTATATAAAACTATATAAAACTATATAAAACTATATAAAACTATATAAAGATCTATAAAACTATATAAAACTATATAAAACTATGAAAACACAACAAAACTATATAAACCTATGTAAAACTCTATAGAACTATATAAAACTATATAAAACTATATAAAACTATATAAAACTATATAAAACTATATAAAACTATATAAAACTATATAAAACTAAGAAAACTTTATAAAACTATATAAAACTAATAAAACTATATAAAACTATATAAAACTCTATAAAACTATATAAAACTATATAAAACTATATAAAACCAACAAAACTATATAAAACTATATAAAACTAATAAAACTATATAAAACTATATGAAACTCTATAAAACTATATAGAACTATATAAAACTATATAAAACTTTATAAAACTATTTAAAACTATATAAAACACTATAAAACTATATAAAACTATATAAAACTATATAAAACTAAGAAAACTTTATAGAACTATATACAACTAATAAAACTATATAAAACTATATAAAACTCTATAAAACTGTATAAAACTATATGAAACTATATAAAACTAACAAATCTATATAAAACTATATAAAACTAATAAAACTATATAAAACTATATGAAACACTATAAAACAATATAGAACTATATAAAACTATGTAAAACTATATAAAACTATATCAAACTACATAAAACTATATAGAACTAATAAAACTATATGAATCTATATAAAAATATATAAAACTGTATAAGGCCATATCAAACTAATAAAACTATATAAAACTATACAAAACAAATAACACTATATAAATTATATAACACTGTATAAAGCTATATAAAACTGTATAAGACTATATAATACAGTATAAAACTATATTAAACTATATGAAACGAATAAAACTATATGAATCTATGTAAAACTATATGAAACTGTGTAAAACTATATAATACAGTATAAAACTATATAAAACAATATAAAACTAATAAAACTGTATGAAACTAGGTGAAACTATACAAAACTGTATAAAACTAATAAAACTGTGTAAAACTATATAAAAGTACATAAAACTATATAAAACTAAATAAAACTATATAAAACTATATAAAACTATATAAAACTAATAAAACTATATGATCTATATAAAAATATATAAAACTGTATAAGGCCATATCAAACTAATAAAACTATATAAAACTATACAAAACAAATAAAACTATATAAATTATATAAAACTGTATAAAACTATTTAAAACTGTATAAAACTATATGAAACTAATAAAACTATATAAAACTAATACAACTATATAAAAACTATATAAAACTGTATAAAACTATATAAAACTATATAAAACTATATATAAAACTAATAAAACTATATAAAATCTATATAAAACTGTATAAACTTAATAAAACTGTATAAAACTATATATAACTATATAAAACTATATAAAACACTATAAAACTATATAAAACTATATAAAACTGTATAAAACTATATAAAACTATGTAAAACTATATAAAACTATATAAAACTATATAAAACCATATAAAACTATATAAAACTATATAAAACTATATAAACTATAAAAAACTATATAAAACTATATAAAACTAATAAAACTATACAAAACTGTGTTAAAACTATATAAAACTATATAAAACTATATAAAACTATATAAAACCATATGAAACTATATAAAACTGTTTAAAACTATATAAAACTATATATAACTATATAAAACTATATAAAAATATATAAAACTGTATAAAACTATAGATAACTAATAAAACTATATAAAACTGTGTGAAACTATATAAAACTATATAAAACTGTATAAAACTATATAAAACTATATAAAACTAATAAAACTATATAAAACTATATAAAACTATATAAAACTATATAAAACTATATAAAACTGTATAAAACTATATGAAACTAATAAAACTATATAAAACTGTGTATATCTGTATAAAACTAAATAAAACTATATAAAACTAATACAACTATATAAAAACTATATAAAACTGTATAAAACTATATAAAACTATATAAAACTATATATAAAACTAATAAAACTATATAAAATCTATATAAAACTGTATAAACTTAATAAAACTGTATAAAACTATATATAACTATATAAAACTATATAAAACCCTATAAAACTATATAAAACTATATAAAACTATATAAAACTATATAAAACTATGTAAAACTATATAAAACTATATAAAACTATATAAAACTATATAAAACTGTATAAAACTATATAAAACTATATAAAACTATATAAACTATAAAAAACTATATAAAACTATATAAAACTAATAAAACTATACAAAACTGTGTAAAACTATATAAAACTGGTTAAAAGTATATAAAACGAATAAAACTATATAAAAACTATATAAAACTGTGTGAAACTAATAAAACTGTATAAAACTATATAAAACTAATAAAACTATATAAAACTATATAAAACTATATAAAACTATATGAAACTATATAAAACTATATAAAACTATATAAAACTATATAAAACTATATTAAACTATATAAAACTATATTAAACTATATAAAACTATATGAAACTATATAAAACTATATAAAACTAATAAAACTATATAAAACTATATAAAACTGATAAAACTATATAAAACTATATGAAACTATATAAAACTATATAAAACTATATAAAACTATATAAAACTATATAAAAACATATGAAACTATGTAAAACTAATAAAACAATATAAAACTATGTAAAACTAAATGAAACTATATAATACTATATAAAACTATATAAAACTATATGAAACTATATAAAACTATATAAAACTATAAAAAACTATATGAAACTATATAAAACCAATAAAACAATATAAAGGTATATAAAACTAAATGAAACTATATAATACTATATAAAACTAATAAAACTATATGAAACTATGTAGAACTATATAAAACTATATAAAACTATATAAAACTATATGAAACTATATAAAACTAATAAAACAATATAAAACTATATAAAACTAAATGAAACTGTATAAAACTATATAAAACTAATAAAACTATATAAAACTATATAAATCTATATAAAACTATATGAAACTATATAAAACTAATAAAACAATATAAAACTATATAAAACTAAATGAAACTATATAATTCTATATAAAACTATATGCAACTATATAAAACTATATAAAACTATATAAAACTAATAAAACTATATGAAACTATATAGAACTATATAAAACTATATAATACTAATAAAACTGTATAAAACTATATAATACTATATAAAACTATATGAAACTATATAGAACTACATAAAACTATATAATACTAATAAAACTTTATAAAACTATATAAAACTATATAAAACTATATAAATCTATATAAAACTATATAAAACTATATAAAAATATATAAAACTATATAAAACTATATAAAACAATATAAAACTATATAAAACTAAATGAAACTATATAAAACTATATAAAACTATATAAATTTATATAAAACTCTATGAAACTAAATAAAACTAATAAAACAATATAAAACTATATAAAACTAAATGAAACTATATAAAACTATATAAAACTATTTAAAACTGTATTAAAACTATATAAAACTATATAAAACTATATAAAACTATATAATACTATATGAAACTATATAAAACTAATAAAACAATATAAAACTATATTAAACTAAATGAAACTATATAATACTATATAAAACTATATAAAACTATATAAAACTAAATGAAACTATATAATACTATATAAAACTATATGAAACTATATAAAACTATATTAAACTATATAAAACTATATAAAACTATATAATACTATATAAATCTAATAAAATTATATAAAACTATATAAAACTAATAAAACTAATAAAACAATATAGAACTATATAAAGCTAAATGAAACTATATAATACTATATAAAACTAATAAAGCTAATAAAACTATATAAAACTATATAGGACTATATTAAACTATTTAAAACTGTATTAAATTTATATAAAACTATATAAAACTATATAAAACTATATAAAACGATATGAAACTATATAAAACTATATAAAACTATATAAAACTATATAAAACTATATAAAACTATATAAAACTATATAATATTATATAAACCAATATGAAACTATATAAAACTAATAAAACTACATGAAACTATATAAAACTATATAAAACTATATAAAACTATATAAAACTGTATAAAACTATATAAAACTAATAAAACTATATGAAACTATATAAAACGATATAAAACTATATAAAACTATATAAAACTATATGACACTATATAAAACTAATAAAACTATATAAAACTATATAAAACTAATTGAAACTATATAATACTATATAAAACTATATGAAACTATCCAAAACTATATAAAACTGTATATAACTATATAAAACTAATAAAACTATATAAAACTATATGAAACTATATGAAACTATATAAAACTATATAAAACTAATAAAACTATATAAAACTATATAAAACTGATAAAACTATATAAAACTATATGAAACTATATAAAACTATATAAAACTATATAAAACTATATAAAACTATATAAAAACATATGAAACTATGTAAAACTAATAAAACAATATAAAACTATGTAAAACTAAATGAAACTATATAATACTATATAAAACTATATAAAACTATATAAAAATATATAAAACTAAATGAAACTATATAATACTATATAAAACTATATGAACCAATATAAAACTATATAAAACTATATAAAACTATACTAAACTATATAAAACTATATAATACTATATAAAACTATATGAAACTATATAAAACTAATAAAACAATATAAAACTATATAAAACTAAATGAAACTATATAATACTATATAAAACTAATAAATCTAATAAAACTAATAAAACTAATAAAACAATATAAAACTATATAGAACTATATTAAACTATTTAAAACAGTATTAAAACTATATAAAACTAATAAAACAATATAAAACTATATAAAACTACATGAAACTATATAATACTATATAAAACTATATAAAACTATATAAAACTAAATGAAACTATATAATACTATATAAAACTATATGAAACTATATAAAACTATATGAAACTATATAAAACTATATAAAATTATATGAAACTATATAAAACTATATAAAACTATATAAAACTATATGAAACTATATAAAACTATATAAAACTATATAAAACTATATAAAACTATATAAAACTATATAAAACTATATAAAACTATATAAAACTATATGAAACTATATAAAACGATATAAAACTATATAAAACTATATAAAACTATGAGAAACTATATAAAACTAATAAAACAATATAAAACTATTTAAAACCAACTGAAACTATATAATACTATATAAAACTATATAAAACTATATAAAACTAAATGAAACTATATAATACTATATAAAACTATATGAAACTATATAAAACTATATGAAACTATATAAAACTATATAAAATTATATGAAACTATATAAAACTATATAAAACTATATAAAACTATATGAAACTATATAAAACTATATAAAACTATATAAAACTAATAAAACAATATAAAACTATTTAAAACCAACTGAAACTATATAATACTATATAAAACTATATAAAACTATATAAAACTAAATGAAACTATATAATACTATATAAAACTATATGAAACAATATAAAACTATATAAAACTATATAAAACTATATTAAACTATATAAAACTATATAATACTATATAAAACTATATGAAACTATATAAAACTATATAAAACTATATAAAACTATATAAAACTATATAAAACTATATAAAACTATACGAAGCTATATAAAACTAATAAAACTATATAAAACTATATAAAACTATATAAAACTATATAAAACTAATCAAACTATATAAAACTATATAAAACTATATAATACTATATAAAACTATATGAAAGTATATTAAACTGTTTTAAACTATATAAAACTATATAAAATTATATTAAACTGTAGAAAACTATATAAAACTATATAAAACTATATAAAACTATATAAAACTATATAAAACTATATGAAACTATATAAAACGATATAAAACTATATAAAACTATATAAAACTATAAGAAACTATATAAAACTAATAAAACAATATAAAACTATTTAAAACCAACTGAAACTATATAATACTATATAAAACTATATAAAACTATATAAAACGATATGAAACTATATAAAACTATATAAAACTATATAAAACTATATTAAACTATATAAAACTATATTAAACTATATAAAACTATATGAAACTATATAAAACTATATAAAACTAATAAAACTATATAAAACTATATAAAACTGATAAAACTATATAAAACTATATGAAACTATATAAAACTATATAAAACTATATAAAACTATATAAAACTATATAAAACTATATAAAAACATATGAAACTATGTAAAACTAATAAAACAATATAAAACTATGTAAAACTAAATGAAACTATATAATACTATATAAAACTATATAAAACTATATGAAACTATATAAAACTATATAAAACTATAAAAAACTATATGAAACTATATAAAACCAATAAAACAATATAAAGGTATATAAAACTAATTGAAACTATATAATACTATATAAAACTAATAAAACTATATGAAACTATGTAGAACTATATAAAACTATATAAAACTATATAAAACTATATGAAACTATATAAAACTAATAAAACAATATAAAACTATATAAAACTAAATGAAACTGTATAAAACTATATAAAACTAATAAAACTATATAAAACTATATAATACTAATAAAACTTTATAAAACTATATAAAACTATATAAAACTATATAAATCTATATAAAACTATATAAAACTATATAAAACTATATAAAACTATATAAAACTATATAAAACTATATAAAACAATATAAAACTATATAAAACTAAATGAAACTATATAAAACTATATAAAACTAATAAAACTATATAAAACTATATAAATTTATATAAAACTCTATGAAACTATATAAAACTAATAAAACAATATAAAACTATATTAAACTAAATGAAACTATATAATACTATATAAAACTATATCAAACTATATAAAACTATATGAAACTATATAATACTATATAAAACTATATGAAACTATATAAAACTATATTAAACTATATAAAACTATATAAAACTATATAATACTATATAAATCTAATAAAATTATATAAAACTATATAAAACTAATAAAACTAATAAAACAATATAGAACTATATAAAGCTAAATGAAACTATATAATACTATATAAAACTAATAAAGCTTATAAAACTATATAAAACTATATAGGACTATATTAAACTATTTAAAACTGTATTAAATTTATATAAAACTATATAAAACTATATAAAACTATATAAAACGATATGAAACTATATAAAACTATATAAAACTATATAAAACTATATAAAACTATATAAAACTATATAAAACTATATGAAACTATATAAAACTATATAAAACTATATGAAACTATATAAAACTATATAAAACTATATAAAACTATATAAAACTATATTAAACTATATAAAACTATATTAAACTATATAAAACTATATGAAACTATATAAAACTATATAAAACTAATAAAACTATATAAAACTATATAAAACTGATAAAACTATATAAAACTATATGAAACTATATAAAACTATATAAAACTATATAAAACTATATAAAACTATATAAAAACATATGAAACTATGTAAAACTAATAAAACAATATAAAACTATGTAAAACTAAATGAAACTATATAATACTATATAAAACTATATAAAACTATATAAAACTATATAAAACTAAATGAAGCTATATAATACTATATAAAACTATATGGAACAATATAAAACTAATAAAACAATATAAAACTATATAAAACTAAATGAAACTGTATAAAACAATATAAAACTAATAAAACTATATAAATCTATATAAATCTATATAAAACTATATGAAACTATATAAAACTAATAAAACAATATAAAACTATATAAAACTAAATGAAACTATATAATTCTATATAAAACTATATGCAACTATATAAAACTATATAAAACTATATAAAACTAATAAAACTATATGAAACTATATAGAACTATATAAAACTATATAATACTAATAAAACTGTATAAAACTATATAATACTATATAAAACTATATGAAACTATATAGAACTATATAAAACTATATAATACTAATAAAACTTTATAAAACTATATAAAACTATATAAAACTATATAAATCTATATAAAACTATATAAAACTATATAAAACTATATAAAACTATATAAAACTATATAAAACAATATAAAACTATATAAAACTAAATGAAACTATATAAAACTATATAAAACTAATAAAACTATATAAAACTATATAAATTTATATAAAACTCTATGAAACTATATAAAACTAATAAAACAATATAAAACTATATTAAACTAAATGAAACTATATAATACTATATAAAACTATATAAAACTATATAAAACTAAATGAAACTATATAATACTATATAAAACTATATGAAACTATATAAAACTATATTAAACTATATAAAACTATATAAAACTATATAATACTATATAAATCTAATAAAATTATATAAAACTATATAAAACTAATAAAACTAATAAAACAATATAGAACTATATAAAGCTAAATGAAACTATATAATACTATATAAAACTAATAAAGCTAATAAAACTATATAAAACTATATAGGACTATATTAAACTATTTAAAACTGTATTAAATTTATATAAAACTATATAAAACTATATAAAACTATATAAAACGATATGAAACTATATAAAACTAATAAAACTACATGAAACTATATAAAACTATATAAAACTATATAAAACTATATAAAACTGTATAAAACTATATAAAACTAATAAAACTATATGAAACTATATAAAACGATATAAAACTATATAAAACTATATAAAACTATATGACACTATATAAAACTAATAAAACTATATAAAACTATATAAAACTAATTGAAACTATATAATACTATATAAAACTATATGAAACTATCCAAAACTATATAAAACTGTATAAAACTATATAAAACTAATAAAACTATATAAAACTATATGAAACTATATAAAACTATATGAAACTATATAAAACTATATGAAACTATATAAAACTATATAAAACTATATAAAACTATATAAAACTATATTAAACTATATAAAACTATATTAAACTATATAAAACTATATGAAACTATATAAAACTATATAAAACTTATAAAACTATATAAAACTAATAAAACTATATAAAACTATATAAAACTGATAAAACTATATAAAACTATATGAAACTATATAAAACTATATAAAACTATATAAAACTATATAAAACTATATAAAAACATACGAAACTATGTAAAACTAATAAAACAATATAAAACTATGTAAAACTAAATGAAACTATATAATACTATATAAAACTATATAAAACTATATAAAACTATATAAAACTAAATGAAACTATATAATACTATATAAAACTATATGAAACAATATAAAACTATATAAAACTATATAAAACTATATTAAACTATATAAAACTATATAATACTATATAAAACTATATGAAACTATATAAAACTAATAAAACAATATAAAACTATATAAAACTAAATGAAACTATATAATACTATATAAAACTAATAAAACTAATAAAACTAATAAAACTAATAAAACTATATAAAACTATATAGAACTATATTAAACTATTTAAAACAGTATTAAAACTATATAAAACTAATAAAACAATATAAAACTATATAAAACTACATGAAACTATATAATACTATATAAAACTATATAAAACTATATAAAACTAAATGAAACTATATAATACTATATAAAACTATATGAAACTATATAAAACTATATGAAACTATATAAAACTATATAAAATTATATGAAACTATATAAAACTATATAAAACTATATAAAACTATATGAAACTATATAAAACTATATAAAACTATATAAAACTATAAGAAACTATATAAAACTAATAAAACAATATAAAACTATTTAAAACCAACTGAAACTATATAATACTATATAAAACTATATAAAACTATATAAAACTAAATGATACTATATAATACTATATAAAACTATATGAAACAATATAAAACTATATAAAACTATATAAAACTATATTAAACTATATAAAACTATATAATACTATATAAAACTATATGAAACTATATAAAACTATATAAAACTATATAAAACTATATAAAAGTATATAAAACTATATAAACCTATACGAAGCTATATAAAACTAATAAAACTATATAAAACTATATAAAACTATATTAAACTATATAAAACTATATAATACTATATAAAACTATATGAAACTATATAAAACTAATAAAACAATATAAAACTATATAAAACTAAATGAAACTATATAATACTATATAAAACTAATAAAACTAATAAAACTAATAAAACTAATAAAACTATATAAAACTATATAGAACTATATTAAACTATATAAAACTATATTAAACTATATAAAACTATATGAAACTATATAAAACTATATAAAACTTATAAAACTATATAAAACTAATAAAACTATATAAAACTATATAAAACTGATAAAACTATATAAAACTATATGAAACTATATAAAACTATATAAAACTATATAAAACTATATAAAACTATATAAAAACATATGAAACTATGTAAAACTAATAAAACAATATAAAACTATGTAAAACTAAATGAAACTATATAATACTATATAAAACTATATAAAACTATATAAAACTATATAAAACTAAATGAAACTATATAATACTATATAAAACTATATGAAACAATATAAAACTATATAAAACTATATAAAACTATATTAAACTATATAAAACTATATAATACTATATAAAACTATATGAAACTATATAAAACTAATAAAACAATATAAAACTATATAAAACTAAATGAAACTATATAATACTATATAAAACTAATAAAACTAATAAAACTAATAAAACTAATAAAACTATATAAAACTATATAGAACTATATTAAACTATTTAAAACAGTATTAAAACTATATAAAACTAATAAAACAATATAAAACTATATAAAACTACATGAAACTATATAATACTATATAAAACTATATAAAACTATATAAAACTAAATGAAACTATATAATACTATATAAAACTATATGAAACTATATAAAACTATATGAAACTATATAAAACTATATAAAATTATATGAAACTATATAAAACTATATAAAACTATATAAAACTATATGAAACTATATAAAACTATATAAAACTATATAAAACTATATAAAACTATATAAAACTATATAAAACTATATGAAACTATATAAAACGATATAAAACTATATAAAACTATATAAAACTATATAAAACTATAAGAAACTATATAAAACTAATAAAACAATATAAAACTATTTAAAACCAACTGAAACTATATAATACTATATAAAACTATATAAAACTATATAAAACTAAATGATACTATATAATACTATATAAAACTATATGAAACAATATAAAACTATATAAAACTATATAAAACTATATTAAACTATATAAAACTATATAATACTATATAAAACTATATGAAACTATATAAAACTATATAAAACTATATAAAACTATATAAAAGTATATAAAACTATATAAAACTATACGAAGCTATATAAAACTAATAAAACTATA